>NC_092245.1:6870322-7170322 GCF_036320965.1 Panulirus ornatus | reverse complement strand
CCTACACAGCTTTCCATGGTTTACCCCAGACGCTTCACATGCCCTGATTCAATCCACTGACAGCACGTCAACCCCGGTATACCACATCGATCCAATTTACTCTTTTCCTTGCCCTCCTTTCACCCTCCTGCATGTTCAGGCCCTGATCACACAAAATCTTTTTCACTCCATCTTTCCACCTCCAATTTGGTCTCCCACTTCTCCTCGTTCCCTCCACCTCCGACACATATATCCTCTTGGTCAATCTTTCCTCACTCATTCTCTCCATGTGCCCAAACCATTTCAAAACACCCTCTTCTGCTCTCTCAACCACGCTCTTTTTATTTCCACACATCTCTCTTACCCTTACGTTACTTACTTGATCAAACCACCTCACACCACACATTGTCTTCAAACATCTCATTTCCAGCACATCCACCCTCCTGCGCACAACTCTATCCATAGCCCACGCCTCGCAACCATACAACATTGTTGGAACCACTATTCCTTCAAACATACCCATTTTTGCTTTCCGAGATAATGTTCTCGACTTCCACACATTCTTCAAGGCTCCCAGGATTTTCGCCCCCTTCCCTACCCTATGATCCACTTCTGCTTCCATGGTTCCATCCGCTGCCAGATCCACTCCCAGATATCTAAAACACTTTACTTCCTCCAGTTTTTCTCCATATATATATATATATATTATACTTTTTTTTATTATACTTTGTCGCTGTCTCCCACGTTTGCGAGGTAGCGCAAGGAAACAGACGAAAGAAATGGCCCAACCCCCCCCATACACATGTATATACATACGTCCACACAAGCAAATATACATACCTACACAGCTTTCCATGGTTTACCCCAGACGCTTCACATGCCTTGATTCAATCCACTGACAGCACGTCAACCCCGGTATACCACATCGCTCCAATTCACTCCATTCCTTGCCCTCCTTTCACGCTCCTGCATGTTCAGGCCCCGATCACACAAAATCTTTTTCACTCCATCTTTCCACCTCCAATTTGGTCTCCCACTTCTCCTCGTTCCCTCCACCTCCGACACATATATCCTCTTGGTCAATCTTTCCTCACTCATTCTCTCCATGTGCCCAAACCACTTCAAAACACCCTCTTCTGCTCTCTCAACCACGCTCTTTTTATTTCCACACATCTCTCTTACCCTTACGTTACTCACTCGATCAAACCACCTCACACCACACATTGTCCTCAAACATCTCATTTCCAGCACATCCATCCTCCTGCGCACAACTCTATCCATAGCCCACGCCTCGCAACCATACAACATTGTTGGAACCACTATTCCTTCAAACATACCCATTTTTGCTTTCTGAGATAATGTTCTCGACTTCCACACATTCTTCAAGGCCCCCAGAATTTTCGCCCCCTCCCCCACCCTATGATCCACTTCCGCTTCCATGGTTCCATCCGCTGCCAGATCCACTCCCAGATATCTAAAACACTTCACTTCCTCCAGTTTTTCTCCATTCAAACTCACCTCCCAATTGACTTGACCCTCAACCCTACTGTACCTAATAACCTTGCTCTTATTCACATTTACTCTTAACTTTCTTCTTCCACACACTTTACCAAACTCAGTCACCAGCTTCTGCAGTTTCTCACATGAATCAGCCACCAGCGCTGTATCATCAGCGAACAACAACTGACTCACTTCCCAAGCTCTCTCATCCCCAACAGACTTCATACTTGCCCCTCTTTCCAAAACTCTTGCATTTACCTCCCTAACAACCCCATCCATAAACAAATTAAACAACCATGGAGACATCACACACCCCTGCCGCAAACCTACATTCACTGAGAACCAATCACTTTCCTCTCTTCCTACACGTACACATGCCTTACATCCTCAATAAAAACTTTTCACTGCTTCTAACAACTTTCCTCCCACACCATATATTCTTAATACCTTCCACAGAGCATCTCTATCAACTCTATCATATGCCTTCTGATCATTATCTTGTGGAGGCTAAGGTGAAGATTTGTATGGGTTTTCAGAAAAGAAGAGTGAATGTTGGGGTGAAGAGGGTGGTGAGAGTAAGTGAGCTTGAGAAGGAGACCTGTGTGAGGAAGTACCAGGAGAGACTGAGTACAGAATGGAAAAAGGTGAGAACAATGGAAGTAAGGGGAGTGGGGGAGGAATGGGATGTATTTAGGGAATCAGTGATGGATTGCGCAAAAGATGCTTGTGGCATGAGAAGAGTGGGAGGTGGGTTGATTAGAAAGGGTAGTGAGTGGTGGGATGAAGAAGTAAGAGTATTAGTGAAAGAGAAGAGAGAGGCATTTGGACGATTTTTGCAGGGAAAAAATGAAATTGAGTGGGAGATGTATAAAAGAAAGAGACAGGAGGTCAAGAGAAAGGTGCAAGAGGTGAAAAAAAGGGCAAATGAGAGTTGGGGTGAGAGAGTATCATTAAATTTTAGGGAGAATAAAAAGATGTTCTGGAAGGAGGTAAATAAAGTGCGTAAGACAAAGGAGCAAATGGGAACTTCAGTGAAGGGCGCAAATGGGGAGGTGATAACAAGTAGTGGTGATGTGAGAAGGAGATGGAGTGAGTATTTTGAAGGTTTGTTGAATGTGTTTGATGATAGAGTGGCAGATATAGGGTGTTTTGGTCGAGGTGGTGTGCAAAGTGAGAGGGTTAGGGAAAATGATTTGGTAAACAGAGAAGAGGTAGTGAAAGCTTTGTGGAAGATGAAAGCTGGCAAGGCAGCAGGTTTGGATGGTATTGCAGTGGAATTTATTAAAAAAGGGGGTGACTGTATTGTTGACTGGTTGGTAAGGTTATTTAATGTATGTATGACTCATGGTGAGGTGCCTGAGGATTGGCGGAATGCGTGCATAATGCCATTGTACAAAGGCAAAGGGGATAAGAGTGAGTGCTCAAATTACAGAGGTATAAGTTTGTTGAGTATTCCTGGTAAATTATATGGGAGGGTATTGATTGAGAGGGTGAAGACATGTACAGATCATCAGATTGGGGAAGAGCAGTGTGGTTTCAGAAGTGGTAGAGGATGTGTGGATCAGGTGTTTGCTTTGAAGACTGTATGTGAGAAATACTTAGAAAAGCAAATGGATTTGTATGTAGCATTTATGGATCTGGAGAAGGCATATGATAGAGTTGATAGAGATGCTCTGTGGAAGGTATTAAGAATATATGGTGTGGGAGGAAAGTTGTTAGAAGCAGTGAAAAGTTTTTATCGAGGATGTAAGGCATGTGTACGTGTAGGAAGAGAGGAAAGTGATTGGTTCTCAGTGAATGTAGGTTTGCGGCAGGGGTGTGTGATGTCTCCATGGTTGTTTAATTTGTTTATGGATGGGGTTGTTAGGGAGGTAAATGCAAGAGTTTTGGAAAGAGGGGCAAGTATGAAGTCTGTTGGGGATGAGAGAGCTTGGGAAGTGAGTCAGTTGTTGTTCGCTGATGATACAGCGCTGGTGGCTGATTCATGTGAGAAACTGCAGAAGCTGGTGACTGAGTTTGGTAAAGTGTGTGGAAGAAGAAAGTTAAGAGTAAATGTGAATAAGAGCAAGGTTATTAGGTACAGTAGGGTTGAGGGTCAAGTCAATTGGGAGGTGAGTTTGAATGGAGAAAAACTGGAGGAAGTGAAGTGTTTTAGATATCTGGGAGTGGATCTGGCAGCAGGATGGAACCATGGACGCGGAAGTCGATCATAGGGTGGGGGAGGGGGCGAAAATTCTGGGAGCCTTGAAGAATGTGTGGAAGTCGAGAACATTATCTCGGAAAGCAAAAATGGGTATGTTTGAAGGAATAGTGGTTCCAACAATGTTGTATGGTTGCGAGGCATGGGCTATGGATAGAGTTGTGCGCAGGAGGATGGATGTGCTGGAAATGAGATGTTTGAGGACAATGTGTGGTGTGAGGTGGTTTGATCGAGTGAGTAACGTAAGGGTAAGAGAGATGTGTGGAAATAAAAAGAGCGTGGTTGAGAGAGCAGAAGAGGGTGTTTTGAAGTGGTTTGGGCACATGGAGAGAATGAGTGAGGAAAGATTGACCAAGAGGATATATGTGTCGGAGGTGGAGGGAACGAGGAGAAGAGGGAGACCAAATTGGAGGTGGAAAGATGGAGTGAAAAAGATTTTGTGTGATCGGGGCCTGAACATGCAGGAGGGTGAAAGGAGGGCAAGGAATAGAGTGAATTGGAGCGATGTGGTATACCTGGGTTGACGTGCTGTCAGTGGATTGAATCAAGGCATGTGAAGCGTCTGGGGTAAACCATGGAAAGCTGTGTAGGTATGTATATTTGCGTGTGTGGACGTATGTGTATACATGTGTATGGGGGGGGTTGGGCCATTTCTTTCATCTGTTTGCTTGCGCTACCTCGCAAACGCGGGAGACAGCGACAAAGTATAATAAAAAAAAAAATAAAATATACATATATTATTCATTCATTTGTTATACTTTCTCTGTCTCCCACATTAGCGAGTTAGCGCAAGAAAACAGACGAAAGAATTGCCCAATCCACCCACACACACATGTATATACATACATCACACATGCACATATACATACCTATACATCTCAACATATACATATATATATATACACACCCAGACATATACATATATACACATGTACATAATTCATACTGTCTGCCCTTATTCATTCCCAGTGCCACCCCGCCACACATGAAATGACAGCCCCCTCCCCCACATGTGTGCGAGGTAGCCCTAGGAAAAGACAATAAAGGCCACATTCGTTCACACTCAGTCTCTAGCTGTCATGTATAATACACTAAAACCACAGCTCCCCTTCCACATCCAGGCCCCACAAAACTTTCCAAGGTTTACCTCAGATGCTTCACATGCCCTGGTTCAATCCACTGACAGCACATCGACCTGGGTATACCACATCCTTCCAATTCACTCTATTTCTTGCACACCTATCACCCTCCTGCATGTTTAGGCCCCAATCACTCAAAATCTTTTTCACTCCATCTTGCGACCTCCTAATTTGGTCTCCCACTTCTCCTCATTCCCTCCGCCTCTGACACATATATCCTCTTTGTCAATCTTTCCTCACTCATTCTCTCCATGTGACCAACCATTTCAAAACACCCTCTTCTCCTCTCTCAACCACACTCTTTTTATTACCACCCATCTCTCTTACCCTTTCATTACTTACTCTATCAAACCAACTCACACCACATGTTGTCCTCAAACATCTCATTTCCAGCATATCCACCCTCCTCCGAACAACTCTATCTATAGCCCACGCCTCGCAACGATATAATATTGTTGAAACTACTATTCCTTCAAACATACCCATTTTTGCTTTCCAAGATAACGTTCTCGACTTTCACACATTTTTCAACACTCCCAGAACTTTCGTTCCCTCCCCCACCCAATGATTCAATTCTACTTCCATGGTTCCATCTACTGCCAAATCCACTCTGATATCTAAAAAACTTCACTTCCTCCAGTTTTTCTCCATTCAAACTTACCTCCCAATTAACTTGTCCCTCAACTCTACTGTACATAATAACCTTGCTCTTAATCACATTTACTCTCAGCTTTCTTTGTTCACATATTTTACCAAACTCAGTCACCAGCTTCTGCAATTTCTTTCACAAATCAGCCACCAGTGCTGTATCATCAGCGAACAACAACTGACTCATTTCCCAAGCTCTCTCATCCACAACAGACTGCATACTTGCCCCTCTTTCCAAAACTCTTGCATTCACCTCCCTAACAACCACATCCATAAACAAAATAAACAACCATGGAGACATCACACACCCCTGCCGCAAACCTACATTCACTGAGAACCAATCACTTTCCTCTCTTCCTACACGTACACATGCTTTACATCCTCAATTAAAACCTTTTACTGCTTCTAATAACTTGCCTCCCACACCATATATTCTTAATACTTTCCACACAGCATCTCTATCAACTCTTATCATATGCCTTCTCCAGATCCATAAATGCTACATACAAATCCATTTGCTTTTCTAAGTATTTCTCACATACATTCTTCAAAGCAAACACCTGATCCACACATCCTCTACCACTTCTGAAACCACACTGCTCTTCCCCAATCTGATGCTCTGTACATGCCTTCACCCTCACAATCAATACCCTCACATAAAATTTACCAGGAATACTCAACAAACTTATACCTCTGTAATTCGAGCACTCACTTTTATCCCCTTTGCCTTTGTACAATGGCACTATGCAAGCATTCCGCCAATCCTCAGGCACCTCACCATGAGTCATACATACATCAAATAACCTTACCAACCAGTCAACAATACAGTCATCCCCTTTTTTAATGAATTCCACTGCAATGCCATCCAAACCTGCTGCCTTGCCAGCTTTCATCTTTCGCAAAGCTTTTACTACCTCTTCTCTGTTTACCAAATCATTTTCCCTAACCCTTTCACTTTGCACACCACCTCGACCAAAACACACTATATCTGCCACTCTATCATCAAATACATTCAACAAACCTTCAAAATACTCATTCCATATCCTTCTCACATCACTGCTACTTGCTATCACCTCCCCATTAGCCCCATTCACTGAAGTTCCCATTCGCTCCCTTGTCTTACACACTTTATTTACCTCCTTCCAGAACATCTTTTTATTCTCCCTAAAATTTAATGATACTCTCTCACCCCAACTATCATTTGCCCTCTTTTTCACCTCTTGCACCTTTCTTTTGACCTCCTGCCTCTTTCTTTTATACATCTCCCACTCATTTGCATCTTTTCCCTGCAAAAATCGTCCAAATGCCTCTCTCTTCTCTTTCACTAATAATCTTACTTCTTCATACCACCACTCACTGCCCTTTCTAATCTGCTCACCTCCCATGCTTCTCATGCCACAAGCATCTTTTGTGCAAGCCATCACTGCTTCCCTACATACATCCCATTCCTCCCCCACTCCCCTTAACTCCTTAGTTCTCACCTTTTTCCATTCTGTACTCAGTCTCTCCTGGTACTTCCTCACACAAGTCTCCTTCTCAAGCTCACTTACTTAATCTCACCACTCTTTTCACCCCAACATTCTCTCTTCTTTTCTGAAAACGCATACAAATCTTCACCTTCGCCTCCACAAGATAATGATCAGACATCCCTCCACTTGCACCTCTCAGCACATTAACATCCAAAAGTCTCTCTTTCGCGCGCCTATCAATTAACACGTAATCCAATAACGCTCTCTGGCCATCTCTCCTACTTACATATGTATGTTTATGTATATCTCGCTTTTTAAACCAGGTAATCCCAATCACCAGTCCTTTTTCAGCACATAAATCTACAAGCTCTTCACCATTTCCATTTACAATACTGAACACCCCATGTACACCAATTATTCCCTCAACTGCCACATTACTCACCTTTGCATTCAAATCACCCATCACTATAACCCAGTCTCGAGCATCAAAACTACTAACACACTCACTCAGCTCCTCCCAAAACACTTGCCTCTCATGATCTTCCTTCTCATGCCCAGGTGCATATGCACCAATAATCACCTACCTCTCTCCATCCACTTTCAGTTTTACCCATATCAATCTAGAGTTTACTTTCTTACAATCTATCACATACTCCCACCACTCCTGTTTCAGGAGTAGTGCTACTCCTTCCCTTGCTTTTGTCCTCTCACTAACCCCTGACTTTACTCCCAAGACATTCCTAAACGACTCTTCCCCTTTACCCTTGAGCTTTGTTTCACTCAGAGCCAAAACATCCAGGTTCTTTTCCTGAAACATACTACCTATCTCTCCTTTTTTCTCATTTTGGTTACATCCACACACATTTAGACCCCCCAATCTGAGCCTTCGAGGAAGATGAGGACTCCCCACGTGACTCCTTCTTCTGTTTCCCCTTTTAGAAAGTTAAATTACAAGGAGGGGAGGGCTTCCAGCACCCCGCTCTCGTCCCCTTTATTCGCCTTCTACGACACGTGAAGAATGCTTGGGAAGTACTCTTTCTCCCCTATCCCCATATATGTATATATATATATATTTTTTTTTTTTGCCGCTTTCTCCCGCGTTTGCGAGGTAGCGCAAGGAAACAGACGAAAGAAATGGCCCAACCCACCCCCATACACATGCCTTGATTCAACCCACTGACAGCACGTCAACCCCGGTATACCACATCGCTCCAATTCACTCTATTCTTTGCCCTCCTTTCACCCTCCTGCATGTTCAGGCCCCAATCACACAAAATCTTTTTCACTCCATCTTTCCACCTCCAATTTGGTCTCCCTCTTCTCCTCGTTCCCTCCACCTCCGACACATATATCCTCTTGGTCAATCTTTCCTCACTCATTCTCTCCATGTGACCAAACCATTTCAAAACACCCTCTTCTGCTCTCTCAACCACGCTCTTTTTATTTCCACACATCTCTCTTACCCTTACGTTACTTACTCGATCAAACCACCTCACACCACACATTGTCCTCAAACATCTAATTTCCAGCACATCCATCCTCCTGCACACAACTCTATCCATAGTCCAAGCCTCGCAACCATACAACATTGTTGGAACCACTATTCCTTCAAACATACCCATTTTTGCTTTCTGAGATAATGTTCTCGACTTCCACACATTCTTCAAGGCTCCCAGAATTTTCGCCCCCTCCCCCACCCTATGATCGACTTCCGCTTCCATGGTTCCATCCGCTGCCAGATCCACTCCCAGATATCTAAAACACTTCACTTCCTCCAGGTTTTCTCCATTCAAACTCACCTCCCAATTGAATTGACCCTCAACCCTACTGTACCTAATAACCTTGCTCTTATTCACATTTACTCTTAACTTTCTTCTTTCACACACTTTACCAAACTCAGTCACCAGCTTCTGCAGTTTCTCACATGAATCAGCCACCAGCGCTGTATCATCAGCGAACAACAACTGACTCACTTCCCAAGCTCTCATCCCCAACAGACTTCATACTTGCCCCTCTTTCCAAAACTCTTGCATTCACCTCCCTAACCACCCCATCCATAAACAAATTAAACAACCATGGAGACATCACACACCCCTGCCGCAAACCTACATTCACTGAGAACAAATCACTTTCCTCTCTTCCTACATGTACACATGCCTTACATCCTCGATAAAAACTTTTCACTGCTTCTAACAACTTGCCTCCCACACCATATATTCTTAATACCTTCCACAGAGCATCTCTATCAACTCTATCATATGCCTTCTCCAGATCCATAAATGCTACATACAAATCCATTTGCTTTTCTAAGTATTTCTCACATACATTCTTCAAAGCAAACACCTGATCCACACATCCTCTACCACTTCTGAAACCACACTGCTCTTCCCCAATCTGATGCTCTGTACATGCCTTCACCCTCTCAATCAATACCCTCCCATATAATTTGCCAGGAATACTCAACAAACTTATAACTCTGTAATTTGAGCACTCACTCTTATCCCCTTTGCCTTTGTACAATGGCACTATGCACGCATTCCGCCAATCCTCAGGCACCTCACCATGAGTCATACATACATTAAATAACCTTACCAACCAGTCAACAACACAGTCACCCCCTTTTTTAATAAATTCCACTGCAATACCATCCAAACCTGCTGCCTTGCCGGCTTTCATCTTCCGCAAACCTTTTACTACCTCTTCTCTGTTTACCAACTCATTTTCCCTAACTCTCGCACTTTGCACACCACCTCGACCAAAACACCCTATATCTGCCACTCTATCATCAAACACATTCAACAAACCTTCAAAATACTCACTCCATCTCCTTCTCACATCACCAGTACTTGTTATCATCTCCCCATTTGCGCCCTTCACTGAAGTTCCCATTTGCTCCCTTGTCTTACGAACTTTATTTACCTCCTTCCAGAACATCTTTTTATTCTCCCTAAAATTTAATGATACTCTCTCACCCCAACTCTCATTTGCCCTTTTTTTCACCTCTTGCACCTTTCTCTTGACCTCCTGTCTCATTCTTTTATACGTCTCCCACTCAATTTCATTTTTTCCCTGCAAAAATCGTCCAAATGCCTCTCTCTTCTCTTTCACTAATACTCTTACTTCTTCATCCCACCACTCACTACCCTTTCTAATCAACCCACCTCCCGCTCTTCTCATGCCACAAGCATCTTTTGCGCAATCCATCATTGATTCCCTAAATACATCCCATTCCTCCCCCACTCCCCTTACTTATTTTTTTTTGCTTTGTCGCTGTCTCCCGCATTTGCGAGGTAGCGCAAGGAAACAGACGAAAGAAATGGCCCAACCCACCCCCATACACATGTATATACATACACGTCCACACACGCAAATATACATACCTACACAGCTTTCCATGGTTTACCCCAGACGCTTCACATACCCTGATTCAATCCACTGACAGCACGTCAATCCCGGTATACCACATCGATCCAATTCACTCTATTCCTTGCCCTCCTTTCACCCTCCTGCATGTTCAGGGCCTGATCACTCAAAATCTTTTTCACTCCATCTTTCCACCTCCAATTTGGTCTCCCACTTCTCCTCGTTCCCTCCACCTAAGACACATATCCTCTTGGTCAATCTTTCCTCACTCATTCTCTCCATGTGCCCAAACCATATCAAAACACCCTCTTCTGCTCTCTCAACCATGCTCTTTTTATTTCCACACATCTCTCTTACCCTTACGTTACTTACTCGATCAAACCACATCACACCACACATTGTCCTCAAACATCTCATTTCCAGCACATCCACCCTCCTGCGCACAACTCTATCCATAGCCACGCCTCGCAACCATACAACATTGTTGGAACCACTATTCCTTCAAACATACCCATTTTTGCTTTCTGAGAGAATGTTCTCGACTTCCACACATTCTTCAAGGCTCCCAGGATTTTCGCCCCCTCCCCCACCCTATGATCCACTTCTGCTTCCATGGTTCCATCCGCTGCCAGATCCACTCCCAGATATCTAAAACACTTTACTTCCTCCAGTTTTTCTCCATTCAAACTTACCTCCCAATTGACTTGACCCTCAACCCTACTGTGCCTAATAAGTGAGAGGGTTAGGGAAAATGATTTGGTAAACAGAGAAGAGGTAGTAAAAGCTTTGCGGAAGATGAAAGCCGGCAAGGCAGCAGGTTTGGATGGTATTGCAGTGGAATTTATTAAAAAAGGGGGGTGACTGTATTATTGACTGGTTGGTAAGGTTATTTAATGTATGTATGACTCATGGTGAGGTGCCTGATGATTGGCGGAATGCGTGCATAGTGCCATTGTACAAAGGCAAAGGGGATAAGAGTGAGTGCTCAAATTTCAGAGGTATAAGTTTGTTGAGTATTCCTGGTAAATTATATGGGAGGGTATTGATTGAGAGGGTGAAGGCATGTACAGAGCATCAGATTGGGGAAGAGCAGTGTGGTTTCAGAAGTGGTAGAGGATGTGTCGATCAGGTGTTTGCTTTGAAGAATGTATGTGAGAAATACTTAGAAAAGCAAATGGATTTGTATGTAGCATTTATGGATCTGGAGAAGGCATATGATAGAGTTGATAGAGATGCTCTATGGAAGGTATTAAGAATATATGGTGGGGGAGGCAAGTTGTTAGAAGCATTGAAAAGTTTAAATCGAGGATGTAAGGCATGTGTACGTGTAGGAAGAGAGGAAAGTGATTGGTTCTCAGTGAATGTAGGTTTGCAGCAGGGGTGTGTGATGTCTCCATGGTTGTTTAATTTGTTTATGGATGGGGTTGTTAGGGAGGTGAATGCATGAGTTTTGGAAAGAGGGGCAAGTATGAAATCTGTTGTGGATGAGAGAGCTTGGGAAGTGAGTCAGTTGTTGTTCGCTGATGATACAGCGCTGGTGGCTGATTCATGTGAGAAACTGCAGAAGCTGGTGACTGAGTTTGGTAAAGTATGTGAAAGAAGAAAGTTAAGAGTAAATGTGAATAAGAGCAAGGTTATTAGATACAGTAGGGTTGAGGGTCAAGTCAACTGGGAGGTAAGTTTGAATGTAGAAAAACTGGAGGAAGTGAAGGGTTTTAGATATCTGGGAGTGGATCTGGCAGCGGATGGAACCATGGAAGCGGAAGTGGATCATAGGGTGGGGGAGTGGGCGAAAATCCTGGGAGCCTTGAAGAATGTGTGGAAGTCGAGAACATTATCTCGGAAAGCAAAAATGGGTATGTCTGAAGGAATAGTGGTTCCAACAATTTTGTATGGTTGCGAGGCGTGGGCTATGGATAGAGTTGTGTGCAGGAAGGTGGATGTGCTGGAAATGAGATGTTTGAGGACAATGTGTGGTGTGAGGTGGTTTGATCGAGTAAGTAACGTAAGGGTAAGAGAGATGTGTGGAAATAAAAAGAGCGTGGTTGAGAGAGCAGAAGAGGGTGTCTTTAAATGGTTTGGGCACATGGAGAGAATGAGTGAGGAAAGATTGACCAAGAGGATATATGTGTCAGAGGTGGAGGGAACGAGAAGTGGGAGACCAAATTGGAGGTGGAAAGATGGAGTGAAAAAGATTTTGTGTGATCGGGGCCTGAACATGCAGGAGGGTGAAAGGAGGGCAAGGAATAGAGTGAATTGGATCGATGTGGTATACCGGGGTTGACGTGCTGTCAGTGGATTGAATCAGGGCATGTGAAGCATCTGGGGTAAACCATGGAAAGCTGTGTAGGTATGTATATTTGCGTGTGTGGACGTGTATGTATATACATGTGCATGGGGGTGGGTTGGGCCATTTCTTTCATCTGTTTCCTTGCGCTACCTTGCAAATGTGGGAGACAGCGACAAAGCAAAAAAAAAAAAAAATATATATATGTATATATATATACGTTGAGATGTATAGGTATGTATATGTGCATGTGTGGACGTGTATGTATATATATGTGTATGTGGGTGGGTTGGGTCATTGTTTCGTCTGTTGCCTTGTGCTACTTCGCTAACGCAGGAGACAGCGACAAAGCAAAATAAAATAGATAAATACTATGATTAAGAGTGTGAAGGCATGTACAGAGTATGAGATTGGGGAAGAGCAATTCGGTTTCAGAAGTGCTAGAGGATGTGTGGATCAGGTGTTTGCTTTGAAGAATGTATGTGAGAAATACTTAGAAAAACAAATGCATTTGTATGTAGTATTTTTGGATCTGGAGAAGGCATATGATAGAGATGATAGGGATGCTCTGTGGATGGTATTAAGAGTACATGGTGTGGGAGGCAAGTTGCTAGAAGCACTGAAAAGTTTTTATCGAGGATGTAAGGCATGTTTACAAGTAGGAGGAGAGGAAAGTGACTGGTTCCCAATGAATGTCGGGTTGCAACAGAGGTGCATGATGTCTCCATGATTGTTTAGTTTGTTTATGGATTGGGTTGTTAGGGAGGTGAATACAAGAGTTTTGGAGAGAAGGGGAAATATGCAGTCTATTGTGGATGAGAGGGCTTGGGAAGTGAGTTAGTTGTACACTGATGATATAGCACTGGTGGCTGATTCTGGTGAGAAACTGCAGAAGCCGGTGACTGAGTTTGGTAAAGTCTGTGAAAGAAGAAAGCTGAGAGTAAATGTGAATAAGAGCAAGGTTATTAGGTACGGTAGGGTTGAGGGACAAGTGAATTGGGAGGTAAGTTTGAATGGAGAAAAACTGGAGGAAGTGAAGTGTTTTAGACATCTGGGAGTGGATTTAGCAGGGGATGGAACCATGGAAGCAGAAGTGAGTCACACAGTGGGGGAGGGGGCGAAGGTTCTGGGAGCGTTGAAAAATGTGTGGAAGGCGAGAACATTATCTCGGAGAGCAAAAATCGGTGTGTTTGAAAGAGTAGTGGTTCCAACAATGTTATATGGGTGCAAGGCATGGGCTACAGATAGGGTTGTCTGAAGGGTGGGTGTGTTGGAAATGAGATGTTTGAGAAGAATATGTGGTGTGAGGTGGTTTGATCGAGTAAGTAACAAAAGGGTATGTGTGGTAATAAAAAGAGTGTGGTTGAGAGAGCAGAAGAGGGTGTTTTGAAATGGTTTGGTCACATGGAGAGGATGAGTAAGGAAAGATTGACAAAGAGGATATATGTGTCAGAGGTAGAGGGAACGAGGAGAAGTGGAAGACCAAATTGGAGGTGGAAAGATGGAGTGAAAAAGATTTTGAGCGATCAGGGCCTGAACATACAGGAGGGTGAAAGGCGTGCAAGGAATAGAGTGAATTGCAACGATGTGATTTACCAGGGTGGACATGCTGTCAATGGATTGAACTAAGGCATGTGAAGTGTATGAGGTAAACCATGGAAAGTTTTGTGGGGCCTGGATGTGGAAAGGGAGCTGTGGTTTCGGTGCATTATACATGACAGCAGAGACTGAGTGTGAATGAATGTGGCCTTTGTTGTCCTTCTGTAGTGCAACCTCGCATGCGCGCAGGGGGGAGGGGGTGCTATTTCATATGTGGTGGGGTGGCGACAGGAATGGATGAAGGCAGCAAGTTTGAGTATGTACATGCATATATATGTATATGTCTGTGTATGTATATGTTGAAATGTATAGGTATGTATATGTGCATGTGTGGGCATTTATGTATATACATGTGTATGTGGGTGGGTTGGGCCATTCTTTCATCTGTTTCCCTGCAATCCTTCGCTAATGCAGAAGATAGCGACAAGGTATAGTAAATAAATAAATATATATACATAAATATAAAGGCCCAGAAGAGGACAACAAAAGTAGTCACTAATATAAGGCAGCCCACTTACAGGGAGAGTTTGGAGGTCATAAGTGTAACCTTCTTAGAAAAGAAAAGAATAAGAGACCTTATCACAACCTTCAAGTTCCTCAGCTACTATGACAATGCTGACTCTGAATACTTCTGTGTAAATTACAAAGATACATCACCCAGAGGTTAAAACAAGAAATAAACTTTTTCATAAGATTAAAAAAAGTACTTTTATACTATCAAAGTAGTGGATGAATGGAATAAGCTAAATGAAGAACTGTGAATGCTGCAAGTATAAAAAAGTTTAAAAGTTATGTGATAAAGTAACTTCAAAAGATGGAGCCCAGTAAGCATATAATTCATCACTTCCTCGATCAAAATGTATTAACAATAGGTAATCATACATTACAATAAGCATGCAGTGGAAGAAAAAAATTATAAACGCTTTTTCAGGGGTAGAGTTATTACTTACCCGGGTGAGGTATATTGTGCGAGGTGTGACATGGGTGTTCATTAGGTAGTAGACTATACGTGCCTGGATATGTCCTTCATGCTTGTGGACAACAACTTTTTCCCCTGAAAGAGAAAGAAGAAAGATTAAACTTCTACACAATGTGTATCAACATAATTTCTAAAGCTTTTATAAAAGAGAAAAATATCATTTATTAAGACTACTTTATCCCTCAACTGTAAAAAAAAATTTCACGCCATTATATTGTGTGTACGTAAGACTTCAGGGGCAAGGGGGACAATGGTGGTGTGGGCAGAGGGAAGAAAAAAGCTGGTGGTGTGGCTAGGAGAAGAGCAGAGTGGTGGTGGTGGGGTGGAGGAGAAAGGGAGTATTGGAGGTAGGATGGGGGAGGAAGTTCCAGGGTGGGGGTTAGGTTAAAACGGAGTGGTGATAGTGGGTGGAGACACTTGGGAAAAAAGGGAGAGGTGGTTGTGAGGGTGGGTAGGGTGGGAGCAGTGGTGGCATGGGTAGAAGAGGAAAGGAATGGCGCTGGTGGTTAGGATGATGCAGGAAGGAAGCAGTGATAGTGTGGGTACGAGAGGTATGCAGTAATGATGGTATCTGTGGAAGATGGAAGAGGCAGTGTGGGTGGGAGAGGAGAAAAGTTATAGTGGTATGGGTGGGGGAGGAGGTGAATAATGGCAATTTGGGTAAGAGGGGAAAGGAGTGGTGGTAGTGTGGGTGGCAGAAGATATGTGTAGCAACAGCAGGAATGAGGGAGAGAGGGAGTAGTGGTGGGTGTGGGAGGATGGGAGTGGTGGTGAGGTGAAAGAAGGGAGTGATGGTTGTGGTTGGGAAGGAAGTGGTGGTGATAGTGGGGAAGGAAGTTAGTGGTAGTGCTGGGTATGGGGAAGAATGGAAATAGTGGAGGTGTGGGTATGGGAAGAATGGAGAGGTGGGTGCTTGGGTAAGGGAGGCAGTGATGGTGGGAGTACGAGAGGGAATGGTGGTGATGGTGTGGGTGAGGGAACGAGGGAGTGATGGTTGTGATATTGAGGGTCATGGCAGTGGTGGTGGTGGTGGTGGTGAGAAATAGGGTGGCAGTGGGGTAAGGGAGGGAGTGGTGGTGATGGTGTAGGTAAGGGTAAAATACAGTGGCTGTGATTGTGAGGGAGGAAGCAACAGTGATGGAGAGAAGGAAGCAGCGGTTCTGATGGTGGGGAAGGTAGAAGTGGTGGTGGAGGGTGGGGTGAGGGAGGCAGTGGTAAGTATGGATGGAGGAGGAAGGGAGAGGTGAAGTGGATGAAGGATGCAGCAACAGCAATGTGGGTGGGAAAGAAGGGAAAAGTGGTAAAGTAGGTGGGAAAGAAGGGAGAGGTTATAGTGTGGGTAAGGAAGGAAGGAAGGGAGAGGTGGTGATGCAGGCATGGGAGATAAAAGGAGGTTGAGGTGTGGGTGTGTGAGGGAGGTGGTAGTAGTGGGAGTGGGGGAGGAAGGGAAGTGTGGTGTTCGGCAAAGGGGAGGAAGGTAGTAATGGTCACACAAGTATTGGGAAGGAGCTAGTGGCAGTTTGTGTGAGGTAAGAAAGTAGCTTTACTGGTAGTCCAGACCTGGAATAGATCACACAATCACTACTCCTCAGTTAACACCCACTCATATCATCTAACTAGTAAATGTCTTATTGTGGACAGGAAAAAAGTTTTTGTTATTTTTCAAATTTTACTGAATTGTTACTCAATTTTTCTTGTACTTGATTGCCATTTCCTGTGTTAGCAAGATAGCACCAGAAACAGACAAAGAAAGATCTATCCACTCACATACACACATTCCTATGAGTCCACAGGGAAAATGAAACATGATAAGTTCCCAAGTGCACTTTCGTGTAATAATCACATCATCAGGGGAGATACAAGAAAGAAAAATAAGTCAGTTGATATACAACAAAGAGGCGTAGCTAGGACGCCATTTGGTAAACAAGTGATTGTCCAAAATTGACAATGGGTGCATCATAAACTTATTATGTGGGCAAGAAGGGGAACTGTTTACAAATTTCATCAACAATAAAGCTATCCAATTTGTACAGACCTTCGCTAATATTAAGGTTATAATTCTTTGTGTATTTAATAATAGAAGATTCAGTGATATTTCTCATGCATAAATCCTTTAATGTAAATGGTAAATGTTTCCTTCAGTAACAATAATACTATAAAGAATATCTTAATCAGGAACTCACCAGAAAATTCTCCTACATGCATCTATAAAGTGCCATGTAGAAATTGTGACAAGTTTTAAGTTGGGCAGATTGGTAAGGATCTTTCTGTTAGACTTAAGCAACATAAATATAGTATAAGAACAGGAAAAGAATCAAATGCCTTGTTTAATCACATCAAAAACTATGAAAATTGTATTGACTGGAGTAATGCAATCTCCGTTATTAACTCTTACTCCAGTACCATGAGAAATATTATTGAATCTTCTATTATTAAATACACAAAGAATTATAACCTTGATATTAGTGAAGGTATTTTCAAATTGGATAGCTTTATTGTTGATAAAATTTGTAAGCAATTCCCCTTCTTGTCCACACAATAAGTTTATGATACGCTCGTTGTTTGTCTTGGACAATCACTTGTTTACCAAATGGCGTCCAAGCTAAGTCTCTTTGTTGTATATCAACTGACTTATATTTCTTTCTTGTATCTCCCCAGATGATGTGATTATTACACAAAAAAGCACTTGGGAATTTATCGTGTTTCATTTTCCCTGTGGATTCATCGGAATATAATTGATCACGTACAAAATTGTGATCCTATCCAATATACACACACACATACATTTTTTTCTCATATACATTTGCCATTTCCCACATCAGCAAGGTAGCATTAAAAACAGAGGACTGAGCCTTAGAGAGAAAATCCTCACTTGGCCACCTTCTCTGTTCCCTCTTTTGGAAAATTAAAAATTAGAGGAGAGGATTTCCAGGCCCCCTACCTTTTAGTTGCCTTCTACAACATGCAGGGAATACATGGGAAGTATTCTTTCTCCCTATCCCCAGGGATAACATATATACAAACCTGCACATATACATACATATTCATACACATATCAACATATATATGTATAATTTCTTATACTTGATTGCCGTTTCCCACATCAGTGAGGTAGTGCCAGGAAACGGAAGAATGGCCAATCCACTCATATACACATATACACACACACACACATATATATATATATATATATATATATATATATATATATATATATATATATATATATAATATATATATATATATATATATATATATATATATATTTTTCTTTCTTTCTTTTAAACTATTCGCCATTTCCCGCGTTAGCGAGGTAGCGTTAATCACAGAGGACTGGGCCTTTTTTTGGAATATCCTCACCTGGCCCCCTCTGTTCCTTCTTTTGGAAAAAAAAAAAAAAAAAAAAAAAAAGATAGGGGAGGATTTCCAGCCCCCCGCTCCCTCCCCTTTTAGTCGCCTTCTACGACACGCAGGGAATACGTGGGAAGTATTCTTAATCCCCTATCCCCAGGGATTTCATAAGTTCAAATTCTACAGGGAGTATAACACACAGTGAAAACACCTGGCTTCTGCTCATACAAACTTTTTCTGTTATCATGAAGGCAGTATATATATATATATATATATATATATATATATATATATATATATATATATATATATATATATATATATATATATAAGTTTGTTGAGTATTCCTGGTAAATTATATGGGAGGGTATTGATTGAGAGGGTGAAGGCATGTACAGAGCATCAGATTGGGGAAGAGCAGTGCGGTTTCAGAAGTGGTAGAGGATGTGTGGATCAGGTGTTTGCTTTGAAGAATGTATGTGAGAAATACTTAGAAAAGCAAATGGATTTGTATGTAGCATTTATGGATCTGGAGAAGGCATATGATAGAGTTGATAGAGATGCTCTGTGGAAGGTATTAAGAATATATGGTGTGGGAGGCAAGTTGTTAGAAGCAGTGAAAAGTTTGTATCGAGGATGTAAGGCATGTGTACGTGTAGGAAGAGAGGAAAGTGATTGGTTCTCAGTGAATGTAGGTTTGCGGCAGGGGTGTGTGATGTCTCCATGGTTGTTTAATTTGTTTATGGATGGGGTTGTAAAGGAGGTAAATGCAAGAGTCCTGGAAAGAGGGGCAAGTATGAAGTCTGTTGGGGATGAGAGAGCTTGGGAAGTGAGTCAATTGTTGTTCGCTGATGATACAGCGCTGGTGGCTGATTCATGTGAGAAACTGCAGAAGCTGGTGACTGAGTTTGGTAAAGTGTGTGGAAGAAGAAAGTTGAGAGTAAATGTGAATAAGAGCAAGGTTATTAGGTACAGTAGGGGTGAGGGTCAAGTCAATTGGGAGGTGAGTTTGAATGGAGAAAAACTGGAGGAAGTGAAGTGTTTTAGATATCTGGGAGTGGATCTGTCAGCGGATGGAACCATGGAAGCGGAAGTGGATCATAGGGTGGGGGAGGGGGCGAAAATTTTGGGAGCCTTGAAAAATGTGTGGAAGTCGAGAACATTATCTCGGAAATCAAAAATGGGTATGTTTGAGGGAATAGTGGTTCCAACAATGCTGTATGGTTGCGAGGCGTGGGCTATGGATAGAGATGTGCGCAGGAGGATGGATGTGCTGGAAATGAGATGTTTGAGGACAATGTGTGGTGTGAGGTGGTTTGATCGAGTAAGTAACGTAAGGGTAAGAGAGATGTGTGGAAATAAAAAGAGCGTGGTCGAGAGAGCAGAAGAGGGTGTTTTGAAATGGTTTGGGCACATGGAGAGAATGAGTGAGGAGAGATTGACCAAAAGGATATATGTGTCGGAGGTGGAGGGAACGAGGAGAAGAGGGAGACCAAATTGGAGGTGGAAAGATGGAGTGAAAAAGATTTTGTGTGATCGGGGCCTGAACATGCAGGAGGGTGAAAGGAGGGCAAGAAATAGAGTGAATTGGAGTCATGTGGTATACAGGGGTTGACGTGCTGTCAGTGGATTGAAGCAAGGCATGTGAAGCGTCTGGGGTAAACCATGGAAAGCTGTGTAGGTATGTATATTTGCGTGTCTGGACGTGTGTATGTACATGTGTATGGGGGGGGGGGGTTGGGCCATTTCTTTCGTCTGTTTCCTTGCGCTACCTCGCAAACGCGGGAGACAGCGACAAAGTATAAAAAAAAAAAAAAAAAAAAAAAAAAAAAAAAAAAAAAAATATATATATATATATATATATATATATATATATATATATATATATATATTTTTTTTTTTTTTTATACTATTCGCTATTTCCCGCGATAGCGAGGTAGCGTTAAGAACAGAGGACTGGGCCTTTGAGGGAATATCCTCACCTGGACCTCTTCTCTGTTCCTTCTTTTGGAAAAAAAAAAACAAAAACAAAAAACGAGAGGGGAGGATTTCCAGCCCCCCGCTCCCTTCCCGTTTAGTCGCCTTCTACGACACGCTGGGAATACGTGGGAAGTATTCTTTCTCCCCTATCCCCAGGGATAATATATATATATATATATATATATATATATATATATATATATATATATATATATATATTTTATTTTTTTTTTGCTTTGTCGCTGTCTCCCGCGTTTGCGAGGTAGCGCAAGGAAACAGACGAAAGAAATGGCCCAACCCACCCCCATACACATGTATATACATACGTCCACACACGCAAATACACATACCTACACAGCTTTCCATGGTTTACCCCAGACGCTTCACATGCCTTGATTCAATCCACTGACAGCACGTCAACCCCGGTATACCACATCGCTCCAATTCACTCTATTCCTTGCCCTCCTTTCACCCTCCTGCATGTTCAGGCCCCGATCACACAAAATCTTTTTCACTCCATCTTTCCACCTCCAATTTGGTCTCCCTCTTCTCCTCGTTCCCTCCACCTCCGACACATATATTCTCTTGGTCAATCTTTCCTCACTCATTCTCTCCATGTGCCCGAACCATTTCAAAACACCCTCTTCTGCTCTCTCAACCACGCTCTTTTTATTTCCACACATCTCTCTTACCCTTACATTACTTACTCGATCAAACCACCTCACACCACACATTGTCCTCAAGCATCTCATTTCCAGCACATCTATCCTCCTGCGCACAACTCTATCCATAGCCCACACCTCGCAACCATACAACATTGTTGGAACCACTATTCCTTCAAACATACCCATTTTTGCTTTCCGAGATAATGTTCTCGACTTCCACACATTCTTCAAGGCTCCCAGAATTTTCGTCCCCTCCCCCACCCTATGATCCACTTCCGTTTCCATGGTTCCATCCACTGCCAGATCCACTCCCAGATATCTAAAACACTTCACTTCCTCCAGTTTTTCTCCATTCAA
This sequence comes from Panulirus ornatus, assembly GCF_036320965.1. Classification (NCBI taxonomy): domain Eukaryota; kingdom Metazoa; phylum Arthropoda; class Malacostraca; order Decapoda; family Palinuridae; genus Panulirus; species Panulirus ornatus. Next base: position 7,148,806 of record NC_092245.1, on the reverse strand, counting down.
ACTCACCTCCCAACTGACTTGACCCTCAACCCTACTGTACCTAATAACCTTGCTCTTATTCACATTTACTCTTAACTTTCTTCTTTCACACACTTTACCAAACTCAGTCACCAGCTTCTGCAGTTTCTCACATGAATCAGCCACCAGCGCTGTATCATCAGCGAACAACAACTGACTCACTTCCCAAGCTCTCTCATCCCCAACAGACTTCATACTTGCCCCTCTTTCCAAAACTCTTGCATTCACCTCCCTAACCACCCCATCCATAAACAAATTAAACAACCATGGAGACATCACACACCCCTGCCGCAAACCTACATTCACTGAGAACCAATCACTTTCCTCTCTTCCTACACGTACACATGCCTTACATCCTCGATAAAAACTTTTCACTGCTTCTAACAACTTGCCTCCCACACCATATATTCTTAATACCTTCCACAGAGCATCTCTATCAACTCTATCATATGCCTTCTCCAGATCCATAAATGCTACATACAAATCCATTTGCTTTTCTAAGTATTTCTCACATACATTCTTCAAAGCAAACACCTGATCCACACATCCTCTTCCACTTCTGAAACCACACTGCTCTTCCCCAATCTGATGCTCTGTACATGCCTTCACCCTCTCAATCAATATCCTCCCATATAATTTACCAGGAATACTCAACAAACTTATACCTCTGTAATTTGAGCACTCACTCTTATCCCCTTTGCCTTTGTACAATGGCACTATGCACGCATTCCGCCAATCCTCAGGCACCTCACCATGAGTCATACATACATTAAATAACCTTACCAACCAGTCAACAATACAGTCACCCCTTTTTTAATAAATTCCACTGCAATACCATCCAAACCTACTGCCTTGCCGGCTTTCATCTTCCGCAAAGCTTTTACTACCTCTTCTCTGTTTACCAAGTCATTTTCCCTAACCCTCTCACTTTGCACACCACCTCGACCAAAACACCCTATATCTGCCACTCTATCATCAAACACATTCAACAAACCTTCAAAATACTCACTCCATCTCCTTCTCACATCACCACTACTTGTTATCACCTCCCCATTTGCGCCCTTCACTGAAGTTCCCATTTGCTCCCTTGTCTTACGCACTTTATTTACCTCCTTCCAGAACATCTTTTTATTCTCCCTAAAATTTAATGATACTCTCTCACCCCAACTCTCATTTGCCCTTTTTTTCACCTCTTGCACCTTTCTCTTGACCTCCTGTCTCTTTCTTTTATACATCTCCCACTCAATTTCATTTTTTCCCTGCAAAAATCGTCCAAATGCCTCTCTCTTCTCTTTCACTAATACTCTTACTTCTTCATCCCACCACTCACTACCTTTTCTAATCAACCCACCTCCCACTCTTCTCATGCCACAAGCATCTTTTACGCAATCCATCACTGATTCCCTAAATACATCCCATTCCTCCCCCACTCCCCTTACTTCCATTGTTCTCACCTTTTTCCATTCTGTACTCAGTCTCTCCTGGTACTTCCTCACACAAGTCTCCTTCCCAAGCCCACTTACTCTCACCACCCTCTTCACCCCAACATTCACTCTTCTTTTCTGAAAACCCATACAAATCTTCACCTTAGCCTCCACAAGATAATGATCAGACATCCCTCCAGTTGCACCTCTCAGCACATTAACATCCAAAAGTCTCTCTTTCGCGCGCCTGTCAATTAACTCGTAATCCAATAACGCTCTCTGGCCATCTCTCCTACTTACATAAGTATACTTATGTATATCTCGCTTTTTAAACCAGGTATTCCCAATCATCAGTCCTTTTTCAGCACATAAATCTACAAGCTCTTCACCATTTCCATTTACAACACTGAACACCCCATGTATACCAATTATTCCCTCAACTGCCACATTACTCACCTTTGCATTCAAATCACCCATCACTATAACCCGGTCTCGTGCATCAAAACCACTAAAACACTCATTCAGCTGCTCCCAAAACACTTGCCTCTCATGATCTTTCTTCTCATGCCCAGGTGCATATGCACCAATAATCACCCATCTCTCTCCATCAACTTTCAGTTTTACCCATATTAATCGAGAATTTACTTTCTTACATTCTATCACATACTCCCACAACTCCTGTTTCAGGAGTATTGCTACTCCTTCCCTTGCTCTTGTCTTCTCACTAACCCCTGACTTTCCTCCCAAGACATTCCCAAACCACTCTTCCCCTTTACCCTTGAGCTTCGTTTCACTCAGAGCCAAAACATCCAGGTTCCTTTCCTCAAACATACTACCTATCTCTCCTCTTTTCACATCTTGGTTACATCCACACACATTTAGGCACCCCAATCTGAGCCTTCGAGGAGGATGAGCACTCCCCGCGTGACTCCTTCTTCTGTTTCCCATTTTAGAAAGTTAAAAAAATACAAGGAGGGGAGGATTTCTGGCCCCCCGCTCCCGTCCCCTCTAGTCGCTTTCTACGACACGCGAGGAATGCGTGGGAAGTATTCTTTCACCCCTATCCCCAGGGATAATATTTTTTTTTTTTTTTCTTTTAATACTTTGTCGCTGTCTCCCGCGTTTGCGAGGTAGCGCAAGGAAACAGACGAAAGAAGTGGCCCAACCCCCCCCCATACACATGTACATACGTCCACACACGCAAATATACATACCTACACAGCTTTCCATGGTTTACCCCAGACGCTTCACATGCCTTGATTCAATCCACTGACCGCACGTCAACCCCTGTATACCACATCGCTCCAATTCACTCTATTCCTTGCCCTCCTTTCACCCTCCTGCATGTTCAGGCCCCGATCACACAAAATCTTTTTCACTCCATCTTTCCACCTCCAATTTGGTCTCCCTCTTCTCCTCGTTCCCTCCACCTCCGACACATATATCCTCTTGGTCAATCTTTCCTCACTCATTCTCTCCATGTGCCCAAACCATTTCAAAACACCCTCTTCTGCTCTCTCAACCACGCTCTTTTTATTTCCACACATCTCTCTTACCCTTACGTTACTTACTCGATCAAACCACCTCACACCACACATTGTCCTCAAACATCTCATTTCCAGCACATCCATCCTCCTGCGCACAACTCTATCCATAGCCCACGCCTCGCAACCATACAACATTGTTGGAACCACTATTCCTTCAAACATACCCATTTTTGCTTTCCGAGATAATGTTCTCGACTTCCACACATTTTTCAAGGCTCCCAAAATTTTCGCCCCCTCCCCCACCCTATGATCCACTTCCGCTTCCATGGTTCCATCCGCTGACAGATCCACTCCCAGATATCTAAAACCCTTCACTTCCTCCAGTTTTTCTCCATTCAAACTCACCTCCCAATTGACTTGACCCTCACCCCTACTGTACCTAATAACCTTGCTCTTATTCACATTTACTCTTAACTTTCTTCTTCCACACACTTTACCAAACTCAGTCACCAGCTTGTGCAGTTTCTCACATGAATCAGCCACCAGCGCTGTATCATCAGCGAACAACAACTGACTCACTTCCCAAGCTCTCTCATCCCCAACAGACTTCATACTTGCCCCTCTTTCCAGGACTCTTGCATTTACCTCCCTAACAACCCCATCCATAAACAAATTAAACAACCATGGAGACATCACACACCCCTGCCGCAAACCTACATTCACTGAGAACCAATCACTTTCCTCTCTTCCTACACGTACACATGCCTTACATCCTCGATAAAAACTTTTCTCTTTCAAACTATTTCCCATTTCCCGTGTTAGCAAGGTAGCGTTAAGAACAGAGGACTGGGCCTTTGAGGGAACATCCTCACCTGGCCCCCTACTCTGTTCCTTCTTTTGGGAAAAAAAAAAAAAAAAAAAAAAAGAGGGGAGGATTTCCAGCCACCCGCTCCCTCCCCTTTTAGTCGCCTTCTACGACACGCAGGGAATACGTGGGAAGTATTCTTTCTCCCCTATCCCCAGGGATAATATATATATATATATATGCCTTGTTGGCTTTCATATTCCGCAAAGCTTTTACTACTTCTTCTCTGTTTACCAAATCATTCTCCCTAACCCTCTCACTTTGCACACCACCTCAACCAAACACCCTATATCTGCCACTCTATCATCAAACACATTCAACAAACCTTCAAAATACTCACTCCATCTCCTTCTCAAATCACCACTACTTGTTATCACCTTCCCATTAGCCCCCTTCACTGATGCTCTTAACGCTACCTCGCTAAAGCGGGAAATGGCGAATAGTTTGAAAGAAAAAGAAATATATATATATATATATATATATATATATATATATATATATATATATATATATATATATATTATCCCTGGGGATAGGGGATTAAGAATACTTCCCATGTATTCCCCGGGTGTCGTAGAAGGCGACTAAAAGGGGAGGGAGCGGGGGGCTGGAAATCCTCCCCTCTCTTTTTTTTTTTAATTTTCCAAAAAAAGGAACAGAGGGGGCCAGGTGAGGATATTCCAAAAAAGGCCCAGTCCTCTGTTCTTAACGCTACCTCGCTAACACGGGAAATGGCGAATAGTTAAAAGAAGAAGAAGAATATATATATATATATATATATATATATATATATATATATATATATATATATTATCCCTGGGGATAGGGGAGAAAGAATACTTCCCACGTATTCCCTGCGTGTCGTAGAAGGCGACTAAAAGGGGAGGGAGCGGGGGTCTGGAAATCTTCCCCTCTCGTTTTTTTTTTAATTTTCCAAAACAAGGAACAGAGAAGGGGGCCAGGTGAGGATATTCCCTCCAAGGCCCAGTCCTCTGTTCTTAACGCTACCTCGCTAACGCGGGAAATGGCGAATAGTTTGAAAGAAAGATATATATATATATATATATATATATATATATATATATATATATATATATATATATATATATATATATATATTTTTTTTTTGTCGCTGTCTCCCGCGTTTGCGAGGTAGCGCAAGGAAACAGACGAAAGAAATGGCCCAACCCACCCCCATACACATGTATATACATACGTCCACACACGCAAATATACATACCTACACAGCTTTCCATGGTTTACCCCAGACTCTTCACATGCCCTGATTCAATCCACTGACAGCAGTATTCCCTGCGTGTCGTAGAAGGCGACAAAAAGGGGGAGGGAGCGGGGGGGCTGGAAATCCTCCCCTCTCATATTTTTTTTTTAATTTTCCAAAAGAAGGAACAGGGGGGGCCAGGTGAGGATATTCCAAAAAAGGCCCAGTCCTCTGTTCTTAACGCTACCTCGCTAATGCGGGAAATGGCGAATAGTTTAAAAGAAAAAAAGAAAAGATATTGTATTGCAGTTGAATTTATGAAAAAAGGGGGGACTGTATTGTTGACCGGTTGGTAAGGTTATTTAATGTATGTATGACTGATGGTGAGGTGCCTGAGGATTGGAGGAAAAGCGTGCATAGCGCCATTGTACAAAGGCAAAGGGGATAAGAGTGAGTGCTCAAATTACAGAGTATAAGTTTGTTGAGTATTTTCCCGGTAAATTATATGGGAGGGTATTATTGAGAGGGTGAAGGCATGTACAGAGCATCAGATTGGGGAAGAGCAGTGTGGTTTCAGAAGTGGTAGAGGATGTGTCGATCAGGTGTTTGCTTTGAAGAATGTATGTGAGAAATACTTAGAAAAGCAAATGGATTTGTATGTAGCATTTATGGATCTGGAGAAGGCATATGATAGAGTTGATAGAGATGCTCTGTGGAAGGTATTAAGAATATATGGTGTGGGAGGCAAGTTGTTAGAAGCAGTGAAGAGTTTTTATCGAGGATGTAAGGCATGTGTACGTGTAGGAAGAGAGGAAAGTGATTGGTTCTCAGTGAATGTAGGTTTGCGGCAGGGGTGTGTGATGTCCTCCATGGTTGTTTAATTTGTTTATGGATGGGGTTGTTAGGGAGGTGAATGCAAGAGTTTTGGAAAGAGGGGCAAGTATGAAGTCTGTTGGGGATGAGAGAGCTTGGGAAGTGAGTCAGTAGTTGTTCGCTGATGATACAGCACTGGTGGCTGATTCATGTGAGAAACTGCAGAAGCTGGTGACTGAGTTTGGTAAAGTGTGTGGAAGAAGAAAGTTAAGAGTAAATGTGAATAAGAGCAAGGTTATTAGGTACAGTAGGGTTGAGGGTCAAGTCAATTGGAGGTGAGTTTGAATGGAGAAAACTGGAGGAAGTGAAGTGTTTTAGATATCTGGGAGTGGATCTGGCAGCGGATGGAACCATGGAAGCTGAAGTGGATCATAGGGTGGGGGAGGGGGCGAAAATTCTGGGAGCCTTGAAAAATGTGTGGAAGTCGAGAACATTATCTCGAAAGCAAAAATGGGTATGTTTGAAGGAATAGTGGTCCCAACAATGTTGTATGGTTGCGAGGCGTGGGCTATGGATAGAGTTGTGCGCAGGAGGATGGATGTGCTGGAAATGAGATGTTTGAGGACAATGTGTGGTGTGAGGTGGTTTGATCGAGTAAGTAACGTAAGGGTAAGAGGGATGTGTGGAAATAAAAAGAGCGTGGTTGAGAGAGCAGAAGAGGGTGTTTTGAAATGGTTTGGTCACATGGAGAGAATGAGTGAGGAGAGATTGACCAAAAGGATATATGTGTCGGAGGTGGAGGGAACGAGGAGAAGAGGGAGACCAAATTGGAGGTGGAAAGATGGAGTGAAAAAGATTTTGTGTGATCGGGGCCTGAACATGCAGGAGGGTGAAAGGAGGGCAAGAAATAGAGTGAATTGGAGTCATGTGGTATACAGGGGTTGACGTGCTGTCAGTGGATTGAAGCAAGGCATGTGAAGCGTCTGGGGTAAACCATGGAAAGCTGTGTAGGTATGTATATTTGCGTGTCTGGACGTGTGTATGTACATGTGTATGGGGGGGGGGGGTTGGGCCATTTCTTTCGTCTGTTTCCTTGCGCTACCTCGCAAACGCGGGAGACAGCGACAAAGTATAAAAAAAAAAAAAAAAAAAAAAAAAAAAAAAAAAAAAATATATATATATATATATATATATATATATATATATATATATATATATATTTTTTTTTTTTTTATACTATTCGCTATTTCCCGCGATAGCGAGGTAGCGTTAAGAACAGAGGACTGGGCCTTTGAGGGAATATCCTCACCTGGACCTCTTCTCTGTTCCTTCTTTTGGAAAAAAAAAAAACAAAAACAAAAAACGAGAGGGGAGGATTTCCAGCCCCCCGCTCCCTTCCCGTTTAGTCGCCTTCTACGACACGCTGGGAATACGTGGGAAGTATTCTTTCTCCCCTATCCCCAGGGATAATATATATATATATATATATATATATATATATATATATATATATATATATATATATATTTTATTTTTTTTTTGCTTTGTCGCTGTCTCCCGCGTTTGCGAGGTAGCGCAAGGAAACAGACGAAAGAAATGGCCCAACCCACCCCCATACACATGTATATACATACGTCCACACACGCAAATACACATACCTACACAGCTTTCCATGGTTTACCCCAGACGCTTCACATGCCTTGATTCAATCCACTGACAGCACGTCAACCCCGGTATACCACATCGCTCCAATTCACTCTATTCCTTGCCCTCCTTTCACCCTCCTGCATGTTCAGGCCCCGATCACACAAAATCTTTTTCACTCCATCTTTCCACCTCCAATTTGGTCTCCCTCTTCTCCTCGTTCCCTCCACCTCCGACACATATATTCTCTTGGTCAATCTTTCCTCACTCATTCTCTCCATGTGCCCGAACCATTTCAAAACACCCTCTTCTGCTCTCTCAACCACGCTCTTTTTATTTCCACACATCTCTCTTACCCTTACATTACTTACTCGATCAAACCACCTCACACCACACATTGTCCTCAAGCATCTCATTTCCAGCACATCTATCCTCCTGCGCACAACTCTATCCATAGCCCACACCTCGCAACCATACAACATTGTTGGAACCACTATTCCTTCAAACATACCCATTTTTGCTTTCCGAGATAATGTTCTCGACTTCCACACATTCTTCAAGGCTCCCAGAATTTTCGTCCCCTCCCCCACCCTATGATCCACTTCCGTTTCCATGGTTCCATCCACTGCCAGATCCACTCCCAGATATCTAAAACACTTCACTTCCTCCAGTTTTTCTCCATTCAAACTCACCTCCCAATTGACTTGACCCTCAACCCTACTGTACCTAATAACCTTGCTCTTATTCACATTTACTCTTAACTTTCTTCTTTCACACACTTTACCAAACTCAGTCACCAGCTTCTGCAGTTTCTCACATGAATCAGCCACCAGCGCTGTATCATCAGCGAACAACAACTGACTCACTTCCCAAGCTCTCTCATCCCCAACAGACTTCATACTTGCCCCTCTTTCCAAAACTCTTGCATTCACCTCCCTAACAACCCCATCCATAAACAAATTAAACAACCATGGAGACATCACACACCCCTGCCGCAAACCTACATTCACTGAGAACCAATCACTTTCCTCTCTTCCTACACGTACACATGCCTTACATCCTCGATAAAAACTTTTCACTGCTTCTAACAACTTGCCTCCCACACCATATATTCTTAATACCTTCCACAGAGCATCTCTATCAACTCTATCATATGCCTTCTCCAGATCCATAAATGCTACATACAAATCCATTTGCTTTTCTAAGTATTTCTCACATACATTCTTCAAAGCAAACACCTGATCCACACATCCTCTTCCACTTCTGAAACCACACTGCTCTTCCCCAATCTGATGCTCTGTACATGCCTTCACCCTCTCAATCAATATCCTCCCATATAATTTACCAGGAATACTCAACAAACTTATACCTCTGTAATTTGAGCACTCACTCTTATCCCCTTTGCCTTTGTACAATGGCACTATGCACGCATTCCGCCAATCCTCAGGCACCTCACCATGAGTCATACATACATTAAATAACCTTACCAACCAGTCAACAATACAGTCACCCCTTTTTTAATAAATTCCACTGCAATACCATCCAAACCTCTGCCTTGCCGGCTTTCATCTTCCGCAAAGCTTTTACTACCTCTTCTCTGTTTACCAATCATTTTCCCTAACCCTCTCACTTTGCACACCACCTCGACCAAAACACCCTATATCTGCCACTCTATCATCAAACACATTCAACAAACCTTCAAAATACTCACTCCATCTCCTTCTCACATCACCACTACTTGTTATCACCTCCCATTTGCGCCCTTCACTGAAGTTCCCATTTGCTCCCTTGTCTTACGCACTTTATTTACCTCCTTCCAGAACATCTTTTTATTCTCCCTAAAATTTAATGATACTCTCTCACCCCAACTCTCATTTGCCCTTTTTTCACCTCTTGCACCTTTCTCTTGACCTCCTGTCTCTTTCTTTTATACATCTCCCACTCAATTTCATTTTTTCCCTGCAAAAATCGTCCAAATGCCTCTCTTTCTCTTTCACTAATACTCTTACTTCTTCATCCCACCACTCACTACCTTTTCTAATCAACCCACCTCCCACTCTTCTCATGCCACAAGCATCTTTTACGCAATCCATCACTGATTCCCTAAATACATCCCATTCCTCCCCCACTCCCCTTACTTCCATTGTTCTCACCTTTTTCCATTCTGTACTCAGTCTCTCCTGGTACTTCCTCACACAAGTCTCCTTCCCAAGCCCACTTACTCTCACCACCCTCTTCACCCCAACATTCACTCTTCTTTTCTGAAAACCCATACAAATCTTCACCTTAGCCTCCACAAGATAATGATCAGACATCCCTCCAGTTGCACCTCTCAGCACATTAACATCCAAAAGTCTCTCTTTCGCGCGCCTGTCAATTAACTCGTAATCCAATAACGCTCTCTGGCCATCTCTCCTACTTACATAAGTATACTTATGTATATCTCGCTTTTTAAACCAGGTATTCCCAATCATCAGTCCTTTTTCAGCACATAAATCTACAAGCTCTTCACCATTTCCATTTACAACACTGAACACCCCATGTATACCAATTATTCCCTCAACTGCCACATTACTCACCTTTGCATTCAAATCACCCATCACTATAACCCGGTCTCGTGCATCAAAACCACTAAAACACTCATTCAGCTGCTCCCAAAACACTTGCCTCTCATGATCTTTCTTCTCATGCCCAGGTGCATATGCACCAATAATCACCCATCTCTCTCCATCAACTTTCAGTTTTACCCATATTAATCGAGAATTTACTTTCTTACATTCTATCACATACTCCCACAACTCCTGTTTCAGGAGTATTGCTACTCCTTCCCTTGCTCTTGTCTTCTCACTAACCCCTGACTTTCCTCCCAAGACATTCCCAAACCACTCTTCCCCTTTACCCTTGAGCTTCGTTTCACTCAGAGCCAAAACATCCAGGTTCCTTTCCTCAAACATACTACCTATCTCTCCTTTTTCACATCTTGGTTACATCCACACACATTTAGGCACCCCAATCTGAGCCTTCGAGGAGGATGAGCACTCCCCGCGTGACTCCTTCTTCTGTTTCCCATTTTAGAAAGTTAAAAAATACAAGGAGGGGAGGATTTCTGGCCCCCCGCTCCCGTCCCCTCTAGTCGCTTTCTACGACACGCGAGGAATGCGTGGGAAGTATTCTTTCACCCCTATCCCCAGGGATAATATTTTTTTTTTTTTTTTTTTTTAATACTTTGTCGCTGTCTCCCGCGTTTGCGAGGTAGCGCAAGGAAACAGACGAAAGAAGTGGCCCAACCCCCCCCCATACACATGTACATACGTCCACACACGCAAATATACATACCTACACAGCTTTCCATGGTTTACCCCAGACGCTTCACATGCCTTGATTCAATCCACTGACCGCACGTCAACCCCTGTATACCACATCGCTCCAATTCACTCTATTCCTTGCCCTCCTTTCACCCTCCTGCATGTTCAGGCCCCGATCACACAAAATCTTTTTCACTCCATCTTTCCACCTCCAATTTGGTCTCCCTCTTCTCCTCGTTCCCTCCACCTCCGACACATATATCCTCTTGGTCAATCTTTCCTCACTCATTCTCTCCATGTGCCCAAACCATTTCAAAACACCCTCTTCTGCTCTCTCAACCACGCTCTTTTTATTTCCACACATCTCTCTTACCCTTACGTTACTTACTCGATCAAACCACCTCACACCACACATTGTCCTCAAACATCTCATTTCCAGCACATCCATCCTCCTGCGCACAACTCTATCCATAGCCCACGCCTCGCAACCATACAACATTGTTGGAACCACTATTCCTTCAAACATACCCATTTTTGCTTTCCGAGATAATGTTCTCGACTTCCACACATTTTTCAAGGCTCCCAAAATTTTCGCCCCCTCCCCCACCCTATGATCCACTTCCGCTTCCATGGTTCCATCCGCTGACAGATCCACTCCCAGATATCTAAAACCCTTCACTTCCTCCAGTTTTTCTCCATTCAAACTCACCTCCCAATTGACTTGACCCTCACCCCTACTGTACCTAATAACCTTGCTCTTATTCACATTTACTCTTAACTTTCTTCTTCCACACACTTTACCAAACTCAGTCACCAGCTTGTGCAGTTTCTCACATGAATCAGCCACCAGCGCTGTATCATCAGCGAACAACAACTGACTCACTTCCCAAGCTCTCTCATCCCCAACAGACTTCATACTTGCCCCTCTTTCCAGGACTCTTGCATTTACCTCCCTAACAACCCCATCCATAAACAAATTAAACAACCATGGAGACATCACACACCCCTGCCGCAAACCTACATTCACTGAGAACCAATCACTTTCCTCTCTTCCTACACGTACACATGCCTTACATCCTCGATAAAAACTTTTCTCTTTCAAACTATTTCCCATTTCCCGTGTTAGCAAGGTAGCGTTAAGAACAGAGGACTGGGCCTTTGAGGGAACATCCTCACCTGGCCCCCTACTCTGTTCCTTCTTTTGGGAAAAAAAAAAAAAAAAAAAAAAAGAGGGGAGGATTTCCAGCCACCCGCTCCCTCCCCTTTTAGTCGCCTTCTACGACACGCAGGGAATACGTGGGAAGTATTCTTTCTCCCCTATCCCCAGGGATAATATATATATATATATATGCCTTGTTGGCTTTCATATTCCGCAAAGCTTTTACTACTTCTTCTCTGTTTACCAAATCATTCTCCCTAACCCTCTCACTTTGCACACCACCTCAACCAAACACCCTATATCTGCCACTCTATCATCAAACACATTCAACAAACCTTCAAAATACTCACTCCATCTCCTTCTCAAATCACCACTACTTGTTATCACCTTCCCATTAGCCCCCTTCACTGATGCTCTTAACGCTACCTCGCTAAAGCGGGAAATGGCGAATAGTTTGAAAGAAAAAGAAATATATATATATATATATATATATATATATATATATATATATATATATATATATATATATATATATTATCCCTGGGGATAGGGGATTAAGAATACTTCCCATGTATTCCCCGGGTGTCGTAGAAGGCGACTAAAAGGGGAGGGAGCGGGGGGCTGGAAATCCTCCCCTCTCTTTTTTTTTTTAATTTTCCAAAAAAAGGAACAGAGGGGGCCAGGTGAGGATATTCCAAAAAAGGCCCAGTCCTCTGTTCTTAACGCTACCTCGCTAACACGGGAAATGGCGAATAGTTAAAAGAAGAAGAAGAATATATATATATATATATATATATATATATATATATATATATATATATATATTATCCCTGGGGATAGGGGAGAAAGAATACTTCCCACGTATTCCCTGCGTGTCGTAGAAGGCGACTAAAAGGGGAGGGAGCGGGGGTCTGGAAATCTTCCCCTCTCGTTTTTTTTTTAATTTTCCAAAACAAGGAACAGAGAAGGGGGCCAGGTGAGGATATTCCCTCCAAGGCCCAGTCCTCTGTTCTTAACGCAACCTCGCTAACGCGGGAAATGGCGAATAGTTTGAAAGAAAGATATATATATATATATATATATATATATATATATATATATATATATATATATATATATATATATATATATATTTTTTTTTTTTGTCGCTGTCTCCCGCGTTTGCGAGGTAGCGCAAGGAAACAGACGAAAGAAATGGCCCAACCCACCCCCATACACATGTATATACATACGTCCACACACGCAAATATACATACCTACACAGCTTTCCATGGTTTACACCAGACTCTTCACATGCCCTGATTCAATCCACTGACAGCACGTATTCCCTGCGTGTCGTAGAAGGCGACTAAAAGGGGAGGGAGCGGGGGGGCTGGAAATCCTCCCCTCTCATATTTTTTTTTTAATTTTCCAAAAGAAGGAACAGAGGGGGCCAGGTGAGGATATTCCAAAAAAGGCCCAGTCCTCTGTTCTTAACGCTACCTCGCTAATGCGGGAAATGGCGAATAGTTTAAAAGAAAAAAAAGAAAAGATATATATATATATATATATATATATATATATATATATATATATATATATATATATATATATATATATATATATATATATGGATGGTATTGCAGTTGAATTTATGAAAAAAGGGGGGACTGTATTGTTGACCGGTTGGTAAGGTTATTTAATGTATGTATGACTGATGGTGAGGTGCCTGAGGATTGGAGGAATGCGTGCATAGCGCCATTGTACAAAGGCAAAGGGGATAAGAGTGAGTGCTCAAATTACAGAGGTATAAGTTTGTTGAGTATTCCTGGTAAATTATATGGGAGGGTATTGATTGAGAGGGTGAAGGCATGTACAGAGCATCAGATTGGGGAAGAGCAGTGTGGTTTCAGAAGTGGTAGAGGATGTGTCGATCAGGTGTTTGCTTTGAAGAATGTATGTGAGAAATACTTAGAAAAGCAAATGGATTTGTATGTAGCATTTATGGATCTGGAGAAGGCATATGATAGAGTTGATAGAGATGCTCTGTGGAAGGTATTAAGAATATATGGTGTGGGAGGCAAGTTGTTAGAAGCAGTGAAGAGTTTTTATCGAGGATGTAAGGCATGTGTACGTGTAGGAAGAGAGGGAAGTGATTGGTTCTCAGTGAATGTAGGTTTGCGGCAGGGGTGTGTGATGTCCCCCATGGTTGTTTAATTTGTTTATGGATGGGGTTGTTAGGGAGGTGAATGCAAGAGTTTTGGAAAGAGGGGCAAGTATGAAGTCTGTTGGGGATGAGAGAGCTTGGGAAGTGAGTCAGTTGTTGTTCGCTGATGATACAGCACTGGTGGCTGATTCATGTGAGAAACTGCAGAAGCTGGTGACTGAGTTTCGTAAAGTGTGTGAAAGAAGAAAGTTAAGAGTAAATGTGAATAAGAGCAAGGTAATTAGGTACAGTAGGGTTGAGGGTCAAGTCAATTGGAAGGTAAGTTTGAATGGAGAGAAACTGGAGGAAGTAAAGTGTTTTAGATATCTGGGGGTGGATCTGGCAGTGGATGGAACCATGGAAGCTGAAGTGAATCATAGGGTGGGGGAGGGGGTGAAAATTCTGGGAGCCTTGAAGAATGTTTGGAAGTCGAGAGCATTATCTCCGAAAGCAAAAATGGGTATGTTTGAAGGAATAGTGGTCCCAACAATGTTGTATGGTTGCGAGGCGTGGACTATGGATAGAGTTGTGCGCAGGAGGGTGGATGTGCTGGAAATGAGATGTTTGAGGACAATGTGTGGTGTGAGGTGGTTTGATCGAGTAAGTAATGTAAGGGTAGGTAAGAGAGATGTGTGGAAATAAAAAGAGTGTGGTTGAGAGAGTAGAAGAGGGTGTTTTGAAATGGTTTGGTCACATGGAGAGAATGAGTGAGGAAAGATTGACAAAGAGGATATATGTGTCGTAGGTGAAGGGAACGAGGAGAAGTGGGAGACCAAATTGGAGGTGGAAAGATGGAGTGAAAAAGATTTTGAGTGATTGAGGCCTGAACATGCAGGAGGGTGAAAGGCATGCAAGGAATAGAGTGCATTGGAACAATGAGGTATACCAGGGTCGACGTGCTGTCAGTGGATTGAACCAGGGCATGTGAAGCGTCTGGGGTAAACCAAGGAAAGTTCTTTGGGGCCTGGATGTGAAAAAGAAGCTGTGGTTTCAGTGCATTATTACATGACAGCTAGAGACTGAGTGTGAACAAATGGGGCCTTTGTTGTCTTTTCCTAGCGCTACCTTGCACACATGAGGGGGGAGGGGGTTGTTATTCCATGTGTGGTGGGGTGATGATGGGAATAAATAAAGGCAGACAGTATGAATTATGTACATGTGTATATATGAATATGTCTGTGTGTGTATATATATGTGTACACTGCGATGTATAGGTATGTATATTTGCGTGTGTGGACGTGTATGTATATACATGTGTATGTGGGTGGGTTGGGCCATTCTTTCGTCTGTTTCCTTGCGCTACCTCGCAAACGCGGGAGACAGTGACAAAGCAAAATAATAATAACAATCAAAATATACATATATACATACATATACATATGCATACACAAACATATAAATGTATACACATGTACATATTCATACTTACTTGGCTTCATCCATTCCCACCACCACGTCCCCACAGGAAACAGCATCACTACCCCCTGCTTCGGCAAGTTAGCACCAAGAAAACTCACAAAAAAGGCCACATTTGTTCACATTCAGTCTCTAGCTGTCATGTGTAGTTTGAACATTCACCTTTATCCACTTTGCCTTCATACAATGGCACTATGCATGCATTCTGCCAATCCTCAGGCACTTCACCATGGACTACACATACACTGAATATCCTTGCCAACTAAACAACAACACAGCCACCCCCTTTTTTAATAAATTCCACAGCAATACAATCCAAGCCTGCCTCTTTGCCCGATTTCATCTCACACAAAGCTTTCACTACCTCTTTTCTCTTCACCAAATCATTTTCCCTGACCCCTCTCACTTGTACACCACCCTGACCAAACCCCCTATATCTGCCACTCTATCATCAAACACCCACAACAAACCTTCAAAAATACTCACTCCATCTCCTTCTCACTCCATCACTATCTGTTATCATTTCCCCACCTGCTGCCTTCACAGATGTTCCCATTTGTTCTCTTGTCCTATGCACATTATTTACCTCCTTCCATAACATCTTTATATTCTCCTTAAAATTTAATGATGCTCTCTTACCCCAACTGTCATTTGCCCTTTTTTTCAACTCTTGCACCTTTCTCATGACCTCTTTCTACTTTCTTTTATACATCTCCCAGTCATTTGCACTACTTCCCATTAAATATTGTCCAAATGCCTCTCTTTTCTCTTTCACTAACAATCTTACTTCTTCATCCCACCACTCATTACCCTTTCTACTCTGCCCACCTCTCACCTTTCTCATGCCACATGCATCTTTTACACAAGCCATCACTGCTTCTCTAAATACATCCCATTCCTCACCCACTCCCCTCATGTCATTTGCTCTCACCTTCTGCCATTCTATGCTCAATCTCACCTTTCCAAGCTCACTTACTCTCACCACTCTCTTCTCCCCAACATTCTCCCTTCTTTTCTGAAAGCCTCTACAAATTTTCATCTTTGCCTCCACAAGATAGTGATCAGACATACATCCAGCTGCCCCTCTTAGCACAATAACATCCAAAAGTCTCTCTTTTACATACCTATCAATTAACATGTAGTCAATAATGTCATTTGACCATCTATTCTACTCACATATGTATACTTATATATCTCTCTCTCTAAACCAGGTATTCCCAATCACCAGTCTTTTTTCAGCAAACTAATCCACAAGCTCTTCAACATTTCCATTCACAACCCCAGTGCACCAATTATACCCTAAATTGCCACATTACTCACTTTCGCATTCAAATCACCCATCACTGTAATCCAGTCTTGTGCATCAAAGCTGCTAATACACTCACTCAACTGCTATCAAAACACTTGCCTCTCATGATCTTTTTTCTCATGACCAGGTGCAAAGGCACCAATAATCACCCATTTCTCTCCATCCACTTTCAGTTTTACCCACATCAATCTAGAGTTTACCTTCTTACACTGTATCACATATTCCCAAAACTCCTGCTTCAAGAGCATTGCTACTCCTTCCTTAGCTCTTGTCCTCTCACCAACCCCTGACTTTACTCCCAAGACATTTCCAAACCACTCTTCCTGTTTACCCTTGAGCTTCTTTTCACTCAAAGCTAGAACATCCAGGTTTCTTTCCTCAAACATATTTCCTATCTCTCCTTTCTTCTCACCTTGGTTACAGCCGCACACATTCAGACACACCAATCTGAGCCTTCGAGGAGGATGAGCATTCCCTGCTTGACTCCTCCTGTTTCCCTTTTCAAAAATATAAATACAAGAAGGGGGGGTTTCCAGCCCCTGCTCCCTCCCCCTATCTTTATCCCTGTGAGTAGGAGAGAAGGTTAAAGGGTGTTACTGGATTATGTGTTAATTGATAGAGGTGTGAAAGAGAGACTTTTGGATGTTAATGTGCTGAGAGAGGCAGCTGGAGGGATGTCTGATCAATATCTTGTGGAGGTGAAGGTGAAGATTTGCAGCGGTTTCCAGAAGAGAAGAGAGAATGTTGGGGAGATACTGAGTGTAGAATGGCAAAAGGTGAGAGCAAATGATGTGAGGAAAGTGGGCAAGGAATGGGATGTACTTAGGGAAGCAGTGATGTCTTGAGCAAAAGATGCAAGTGGCATGAGAAAGGTGGGAGGTGGGCAGATTAGAAAGGGTAGTGAGAGGTGGCATGAAGAAGTAGGGTTGTTAATGAAAGAGAAGAGAGAGGCATTTGGATGACACTTGCAGGGAAGTAGTGCAAAGGACTAGGAGATGTGTAAAAGAAAGCAGGAGGAGGTTAAGAGAAAGGTGCAATAGATTAAAAAGAAGGCAAATGAAAGTTGGGGTGAGAGAGTATAATTAAATTTTTTTTTTTTTTTTTTATACTTTGTCGCTGTCTCCCGCGTTTGCGAGGTAGCGCAAGGAAACAGACGAAAGAAATGGCCCAACCCCCCCCCCCCATACACATGTACATACACACGTCCACACACGCAAATATACATACCTACACAGCTTTCCATGGTTTACCCCAGACGCTTCACATGCCTTGCTTCAATCCACTGACAGCACGTCAACCCCTGTATACCACATGACTCCAATTCACTCTATTTCTTGCCCTCCTTTCACCCTCCTGCATGTTCAGGCCCCGATCACACAAAATCTTTTTCACTCCATCTTTCCACCTCCAATTTGGTCTCCCTCTTCTCCTCGTTCCCTCCACCTCCGACACATATATCCTCTTGGTCAATCTCTCCTCACTCATTCTCTCCATGTGCCCAAACCATTTCAAAACACCCTCTTCTGCTCTCTCAACCACGCTCTTTTTATTTCCACACATCTCTCTTACCCTTACGTTACTTACTCGATCAAACCACCTCACACCACACATTGTCCTCAAACATCTCATTTCCAGCACATCCATCCTCCTGCGCACATCTCTATCCATAGCCCACGCCTCGCAACCATACAACATTGTTGGAACCACTATTCCCTCAAACATACCCATTTTTGCTTTCCGAGATAGTGTTCTCGACTTCCACACATTTTTCAAGGCTCCCAAAATTTTCGCCCCCTCCCCCACCCTATGATCCACTTCCGCTTCCATGGTTCCATCCGCTGACAGATCCACTCCCAGATATCTAAAACACTTCACTTCCTCCAGTTTTTCTCCATTCAAACTCACCTCCCAATTGACTTGACCCTCACCCCTACTGTACCTAATAACCTTGCTCTTATTCACATTTACTCTCAACTTTCTTCTTCCACACACTTTACCAAACTCAGTCACCAGCTTCTGCAGTTTCTCACATGAATCAGCCACCAGCGCTGTATCATCAGCGAACAACAACTGACTCACTTCCCAAGCTCTCTCATCCCCAACAGACTTCATACTTGCCCCTCTTTCCAGGACTCTTGCATTTACCTCCCTTACAACCCCATCCATAAACAAATTAAACAACCATGGAGACATCACACACCCCTGCCGCAAACCTACATTCACTGAGAACCAATCACTTTCCTCTCTTCCTACACGTACACATGCCTTACATCCTCGATAAAAACTTTTCACTGCTTCTAACAACTTGCCTCCCACACCATATATTCTTAATACCTTCCACAGAGCATCTCTATCAACTCTATCATATGCCTTCTCCAGATCCATAAATGCTACATACAAATCCATTTGCTTTTCTAATTAAATTCTAGGGAAAATAAAAAAGATGTTTTGGAAGGAAGTATTCTGAAGATTTGTTCAAGTGTATGATGATAGAGGGCAGATGTAGGGTGTTTTGGTTGGGGTGGTGTGTGAAGTTAGAGGGTCAGAAAGAATGGTTTGGTAAACAGAGAAGAGGCAGTGAAAGTTTTGTGGAAGTTGAAAACCAGCAAGGTTGGAAGGTTTGAATGGTACTGCATTGGAATTTATTAAAAAAGGGGTGACTGTATTGTTCACTGGTTGGTAAGGATATTCAATGTATGTATGGATCATGGTGAAATGCCTGAGGATTGGTGGAATGCATGCATAGTGCCATTGTGCAAAGGCAAAGGGGATAAATAGACAAAACACAAAAATATGCCACAATTGTTCACACTCAGTCTCTAGCTGTCATATGTAATGAACTGAAACCACAGCTCCCTATCCACATTTAGGCCCCACAGACCTTTCCATGGTTTACCCCAGACATTTCACATGCCCTGGTTCAGTCCATTGACAGCATGTTGACCATGGTATATCACATCATTCCAAGCACTCATGGAATATCACATCATTCCAAGCACTCTATTCCTTGCATGCCTCTCATCCTCCTGTATGTTCAGGCCTCGATCGCTCAAAATCTTTTTCACTCCATCCTTCCACCTCCAATTTGGTCTCCTGCTTCTCCCCATCTCTGACACATATATCCTCTTTGTCAATCTTTCCTCACTCATTCTCCACATATGTCCAAACCATTTCAATACACCCTCTTCTGCTCTCTCAATCACACTCTTTTTATTTCCACACATCTCTCTTACCCTTTCATCACTTACTCAATCAAACCACCTCACACCACATAATCTACACAAACATTTCATTTCCAGCACATTTATCCTCCTCCGTACAAACCTATCTACAGCCCATGCCTTGCAACCATATAGTAGTGTTGGAACTACTATTACTTCACACATATCCATTTTTGCTCTCCGAGATAACGTTCTCTCTTTCTACACATTCTTCATCGCTCCCAGATCCTTTGCCCCCTCCTCTGCCCTATGACTCACTTCCACTTCCAAAGTTTCCTTCCTGCCAAGTCCACTCCCAAATATCTAAAACATTTCACTTCCTCCAATTATTTTCTATTCCAACTCACATCCCAAGTAACTTGTCCCTCAACCCTGCTGAACCTCATAACCTTGCTTTTCTTTACACTTACTCTCAACTTCCTGCTTTCACATGCTTTTCGAAGCTCAGTCACCAACTTCTGAAGTTTCTCACTCGAATCACCCAACAGTGCTGTATCATCGGCGAACAACAACTGACTCACTTCCCAGGCCTTCTCATACTCAACAGATTGCATACTTACCCCTATCTCTAAAACTCTTGCATTTACCTCACTAACCACCCCATCCATAAGCAAATCAAATGACCATGGGGACATCACATAATCCTGCCACAGACCAACCTTCATTGGGATCCAATCACTCTCCTGTCTTCCTATATGTACACATGCCTTACACCCTTGATAAAAACTTCTCTGCCTCTAGTAGCTTACCTCCTACACCACATACTCTTAAGACCTTCCACAAATCATCTCTATCAACCCCATCATATGCCTTCTCCAGATCCATAAAAGCTACATACAATTCCATCTGTTTTCTAAGTATTTCTCACACACATTCTTCAAAGCAAACACCTGATCCACACATCCTCTACTACTTCTGAAACCACACTGCTCCTCCCCAATCAAATGCTTCACCCTCTCAATCAATAACCTCCCATACAATTTTCCAGGTATACTCAACAAACTTATTCTTCTGTAGTTTGAACACTAACTTTTATCCCTTGAGGTAGGGAGAAAGAATTCTACCTCTGTATTCCCTGCATGTCATACAAGGTGACTAAATGGGGTGGGAGTGGGGGATGGAAACCCTTCCCTTCTTGTATTTCAATTTCTAAAAGAGGAACCAGAAGGAGACAGGCAGGGAGTGCTCATCCTCCTCAAAGCCTCAGATTGGGGTGTATGAATGTGTGGATGTAACCAAGATGAGAAGAGAGGATGTTCTGGCTCTGAGTGAAACAAGGATTATGGGTAAAGGGAAAGAGTGGTTTGGAAATGTCTTAGGTGTAAAGTCAGGCCTTGGTGAGAGAACAAGAGTTAAGGAAGGAGTAGTACTTCTACTGCAGCAAGAGTTGCGGGAGTGTGCAATAGAGTGTAAGAACTTAGATTCTAGATTGATGTGGGTAACTGAAAGTGGATGGTGAGAGATGGGTGATTATTGGTGCTCCTGCACCTGAGAGATGGGTGATTATTGGTGCTTCTGCACCTAAGAGATGGGTGATGATTGGTGTTTATGAACCTGGCCATGAGAAGAAAGATCAGGAGAGGCAAGTGTTTTGGGAGCAGCTGAATGACTATGTTAGCAGTTTTGGTGAACAAGACAGTGCATTAGTGATGGGTGTCTTAATTGCGAAGGTCAAGAATGTGGCAGTTGAGGGTATAATTGGTTCACATGGGGTATTCAGTGTTATGAACAGAAATGGTGAAGAGCTTATGGAGTTATGAGCTGAAAAAAGATTGGTGACTGGGAATACCTGGTTAAAAAAGAGAGATATACACAAGCATATGTAAGTATGATAGATGGTTAATGGGCATTATTGTATTTTGTATTAATTAAAAAGTGTGTAAAAGAGACTTCTGAATGTAAATGTGCTGAGAAGGGTAGCTGGTGGAATGTCTGATCTCTATCTTGCGGTGGCAAGGATGGAGATTTATGGAGGTATTCAAAAGAGAGGAAACAATATCAGGGAGAAAAGAGTGGTGAGAGTAAGTGAGCTTGGAATAGAGACTTATATGAAGAAATACCAAGGAAAACTGAGTGTACAATGGCAAAAGGTGAGAGCAAATGAAACGAAGGGAGTGGATGACGAATGGGAAGTATTTAAGGAAACAGTGATGGCACAGATAAGACATGTATGTGGCATGTGAAAAGTGGGAGAAAGGCAGATCAAAAAGGGCTGTGAGTGGTGGTATGAAGTAAATTTGCTTGTGAAAGAGGAAAGAGAGGCATTTGGATGGTACTTACAAGGAAGGAGTGCAAACAATAGGGAGATGTATAAGAGCTGGTAGGACACAAAGAGGAAGGTGCAAGGGTTGAAAAGATGCCACAGGAGGGCTGGGTGAGAGAGTCTCATTAAACTTTGGGAATAATAAAAAGATGCTTCAGAAGGCTGTAAATAATGTGCAAAGGACAAGAGAACAAATGGGAAATCAGTGAAAGTGGCAAAAGGAAGAGTAATAATAGACAGTGATGATGGGAGGAGATGGAATGAGTATTTTGAAGTATTGTTAAATGTGTTTGATGACAGAGTGGCAGATATAGGGTGTTCTGGTTGGGATGGTATGCAAAGTACGAGTCATGGATAGTGGTTTGGTGAAAATAGATGAGGTGCTGAATGCCTTGAGGAAGATAAAATGCAGCAAGGCAGTGGGAGTGAATGGTATTGCACTTGAATTTATTAAGACAGAGGGTAACTGTGCTGTTGATTGTTTGGTAAGGTTATTCAATGTATGCATGGATCAAGGTGAAGTGCCAGAAGCTTGGAAGAATGCATGTTCATACCTCAACACTGCATTATGCAGGAGAGGGCCGACACATAATCCTATGACTGATTCTGGCTCATTATCCCTCGCAACCAGAGCACTGAAGTTTCTCTGGTTATCTAGCATCAGGCAGTGATGAGAGGCAAAGCTTTGAGCATACCCTGGGAAACAACAACGAGATGTCTTTCATCATTATTAGGAAGTTGATAAATGTTGAGGGTCTACCTGAGTTTGTCCCCTTCTGATACCCTACTACAGAAGGTTTTCATGCTCTCTAGCCACAATGGGGAAGCAAAAGGACTTGACAGAAGAGCAAATAGCTTCAATTATTTGTCTGTACAAGGAACAGAAGCCAGTAAGGGAAATATCGAGGGTTGTCAGTGCTAGTGTCTGATCAGTGCAGGTATAGACATTAAGATTTCGCAACAGCAGCATATAAGGGAAGACCTGGGAAGGCTTCGAAGACTTCACCCATGCACACTAACCATCCTTAAACAGCAGCTAGAAGCTAATCCATGTTTGTTCAAACGAGAATTAAAAGAAAAAATCCAAGATTGATTGGTGAATGTTTGTCCACAAGAGAATTAAAAGAAAAAAATCCAAGATTGATTGGTGAATGTTTGTCCACAAGAGAATTAAAAGAAAAAATCCAAGATTGATTGGTCAAGTGTCAGTAAGGACCGTTTATCAACACATCCACGATGACCAACAATCCAGCTGCCATCGAGCCTGAAAGAAGCCCCTCCTCACCCTTATTCAGAGGCACCTTAGGTTCGTATTTGCAAAGACATACCTTCAGAGGGAAAAGACCAAGTGAAAGCAAATGCTATGGAGGGATGAAACCACATTTTCTGTGGCTGGGAACCAAGTTAGCATGTTTATCAGCATGCTGGGAGTGACCAACTTGATCCCCAGTACACATTCTGTGTCATAAACCCTGATTCTCTCATGGTATGGGGCTGTTTTTCTTATCATGGAATTGGTGACCTTGTCATAATGCCCAGAAATCAAACCATGAATCAGCACAACTACCTTGAGCTACTGATGGGCTATTTACCAGACTGTAATCAGAAGTGCCTTGTGGATGTGTTCATGCAGGATGGTGCTCCATGCCACACACTAAAATCTGTGAAGCAGTGGCTTACTGACTGTGGAATCGATTTCATCAATGACTGGCCTGGAAACAGCCCAGATATTAATCCAATAGAGAACTTCTGGAGCATCATTAAGAGCTGACTTTCAAGAAGGATACTAGTAGTGTCCCTAAGCTTGAGGCAGCCATTCATGAAGAATAGGACAATTTGGACCCACAGCTACTCAAGAACTTGGCATATTGGTGCCTTTACACCTTCAAGAATGTATAAAGAGGAAAGGGAAGCCAATCACCAACTAAAAGTATATATAAATAACTAGTGAACAGTTTATCTTTATTTTCATCCAATGGCTCCCCGCACATGTTGCAATGTCAAGGTGTGTACAGCGCATGCCACATGCATCTCTTGCACATGCCTGCAGTGCTCCCATTAATATCTCTTATTCCTTACCCATTCCCCTTGCTTCATTTACTCTCATCCTTTGCCATTCTACACCCAATCACCCAATCTCTACTGGTATTTCTTCACACAAGTTTGTTCTCCAAGCTCACTTACTCTCACCAACACTGTTTCCTCTTTTCCAAACACCTTTACATATCTTCAACCTTGCCTCCACAAGATAATGATGAGATATCCCACTAACTGCCCCTCCCAGTACATTTACACCTAAAAGTCTCACTTTTACAAACCTATTTATCAATAAGTAATCCAATAATTATGTAATGTTCACTATTATGTTTTATTTATCACTCCAGTATTTCTAATACATGTATAGTCTTATAATGCTTATTAATCATATAAAAACAGCATAGAATAAATGTTTATTGTTTTCAAACATATTTCTGTCCAACTGCCAAGATGTGATTCCTAGCTCAGTTAAAGTGTGTTCTGAGGAACATAAGGTAAATCATATGTGAACAAATTAAGCATTAGTGAATTTGGCATAAGTGAGGAAGATCAGTATCTTTTCTTCTAGATTGCATGGTTCAAATTTTTTAACGTTTCATAATTCATTTCTTCCACACCCTTAATTTCATTGGTAAGTTCATCCTGAATTCTTTCCAGCTTACTTAGTATCTAACCATATGATACAGCATTATTCAATTTTGTTTAGTAAATATACATCCAACGTTATCATCGTTGGCTTTCTATCTCCTGATGTGAAAGTTCTCATTATTACACCTCATTATCTGGCTTCCAGTGCCTATGATCCCCAATCATTCATCTAACATTATCAGAAACATTCTTAACTCAAATCAATTCTCTTACTAAATTTATGCAACTCTCCTGAGGTCTACATCTCCTCCTTGCACCTCCTACTATATCAAAACATATCATTTTGAACATCCTTTCATCTGATATATGTTCAGTGGCTTACTGACTGTGGAATCGATTTCATCAATGACTGGCAGTGTTGTAAATGAAAATGGTGAAGAGCTTGTAGATTTATGTGCTGAAAAAGGACTGATGATTGGGAATACCTGGTTTAAAAAGCGAGATATACATAAGTATACTTATGTAAGTAGGAGAGATGGCCAGAGAGCGTTATTGGATTACGTGTTAATTGACAGGCGCGCGAAAGAGAGACTTTTGGATGTTAATGTGCTGAGAGGTGCAACTGGAGGGATGTCTGATCATTATCTTGTGGAGGCTAAGGTGAAGATTTGTATGGGTTTTCAGAAAAAAAGAGTGAATGTTGGGGTGAAGAGGGTGGTGAGAGTAAGTGAGCTTGGGAAGGAGACTTGTGTGAGGAAGTACCAGGAGAGACAGTACAGAATGGAAAAAGGTGAGAACAATGGAAGTAAGGGGAGTGGGGGAGGAATGGGATGTATTTAGGGAATCAGTGATGGATTGCGCAAAAGATGCTTGTGGCATGAGAAGAGTGGGAGGTGGGTTGATTAGAAAGGGTAGTGAGTGGTGGGATGAAGAAGTAAGAGTATTAGTGAAAGAGAAGAGAGAGGCATTTGGATGATTTTTGCAGGGAAAAAATGCAGTTGAGTGGGAGACGTATAAAAGAAAGAGACAGGAGGTCAAGTGAAAGGTGCAAGAGGTGAAAAAAAGGGCAAATGAGAGTTGGGGTGAGAGAGTATCATTAAATTTTAGGGAGAATAAAAAGATGTTCTGGAAGGAGGTAAATAAAGTGCGTAAGACAAGGGAGCAAATGGGAACTTCAGTGAAGGGCGCAAATGGGGAGGTGATAACAAGTAGTGGTGATGTGAGAAGGAGATGGAGTGAGTATTTTGAAGGTTTGTTGAATGTGTTTGATGATAGAGTGGCAGATATAGGGTGTTTTGGTCGAGGTGGTGTGCAAAGTGAGAGGGTTAGGGAAAATGACTTGGTAAACAGAGAAGAGGTAGTAAAAGCTTTGCGGAAGATGAAAGCCAGCAAGGCCGCAGGTTTGGATGGTATTGCAGTGGAATTTATTAAAAAAGGGGGTGACTGTATTGTTGACTGGTTGGTAAGGTTATTTAATGTATGTATGACTCACGGTGAGGTGCCTGAGGATTGGCGGAATGTGTGCATAGTGCCATTGTACAAAGGCAAAGGGGATAAGAGTGAGTGCTCAAATTACAGAGGTATAAGTTTGTTGAGTATTCCTGGTAAATTATATGGGAGGGTATTGACTGAGAGGGTGAAAGCATGTACAGAGCATCAGATTGGGGAAGAGCAGTGTGGTTTCAGAAGTGGTAGAGGATGTGTGGATCAGGTGTTTGCTTTGAAGAATGTATGTGAGAAATACTTAGAAAAGCAAATGGATTTGTATGTAGCATTTATGGATCTGGAGAAGGCATATGATAGAGTTGATAGAGATGCTGTGTGGAAGGTATTAAGAATATATGGTGTGGGAGGCAAGTTGTTAGAAGCAGTGAAAAGTTTTTATCGAGGATGTAAGGCATGTGTACGTGTAGGAAAAGAGGAAAGTGATTGGTTCTCAGTGAATGTAGGTTTGCGGCAGGGGTGTGTGATGTCTCCATGGTTGTTTAATTTGTTTATGGATGGGGTTGTTAGGGAGGTGAATGCAAGAGTTTTGGAAAGAGGGGCAAGTATGAAGTCTGTTGGGGATGAGAGAGCTTGGGAAGTGAGTCAGTTGTTGTTCGCTGATGATACAGCGCTGGTGGCTGATTCATGTGAGAAACTGCAGAAGCTGGTGACTGAGTTTGGTAAAGTGTGTGAAAGAAGAAAGTTAAGAGTAAATGTGAATAAGAGCAAGGTTATTAGGTACAGTAGGGTTGAGGGTCAAGTCAATTGGGAGGTGAGTTTGAATGGAGAAAAACTGGAGGAAGTGAAGTGTTTTAGATATCTGGGAGTGGATCTGGCAGCGGATGGAACCATGGAAGCGGAAGTGGATCATAGGGTTGGGGAGGGGGCGAAAATTCTGGGAGCCTTGAAGAATGTGTGGAAGTCGAGAACATTATCTCGGAAAGCAAAAATGAGTATGTTTGAAGGAATAGTGGTTCCAACAATGTTGTATGGTTGCGAGGCATGGGCTATGGATAGAGTTGTGCGCAGGAGGATGGATGTGCTGGAAATGAGATGTTTGAGGACAATGTGTGGTGTGAGGTGGTTTGATCGAGTAAGTAACGTAAGGGTAAGAGAGATGTGTGGAAATAAAAAGAGCGTGGTTGAGAGAGCAGAAGAGGGTGTTTTGAAATGGTTTGGGCACATGGAGAGAATGAGTGAGGAAAGATTGACCAAGAGGATATATGTGTCGGAGGTGGAGGGAACGAGGAGAAGAGGGAGACCAAATTGGAGGTGGAAAGATGGAGTGAAAAGGATTTTGTGTGATCGGGGCCTGAACATGCAGGAGGGTGAAAGGAGGGCAAGGAATAGAGTGAATTGGAGCAATGTGGTATACTAGGGTTGACGTGCTGTCAGTGGATTGAATCGGGGCATGTGAAGCGTCTGGGGTAAACCATGGAAAGCTGTGTAGGTATGTATATTTTGCGTGTGTGGACGTATGTATATACATGTGTATGGGGGTGGGTTGGGCCATTTCTTTCGTCTGTTTCCTTGCGCTACCTCGCAAACGCTGGAGACAGCGACAAAGCAAAAAAAAAAAAAAAAAAAAAAAAATGTTCCTTAAGAACATCTATCAGTTTATATCTCTGGTGCCTGTTCCCTCCCATTAAGAGGGTGGTCACAGCAAAAGTCTCTCCACTTATCCCTATCGTTGCATGTTTCCCTCACATGCTCCATTCCATGTGTTATTCCCCTATTTTTCTCCCTCCAGCACTCTTCCACTCCATTGCCCTATGTTACAGGTGGTCATCCTCTTATACCAATCTCTTTAATCATACACTCTCCATTCTGCAATCTTTCTAGATGCCCATATCATTCTAAAACACTTTCATCCAAGCACAATTCTAATGATTTCTTCACACCACAAAATTTCACATTTTCATACTTCATTCTATCTATCTACTAATTCCAACTATAACACACAAGTTATTCTTATCTACTGCTCTTATTTCTAACCAATAAACCATGGGTTTCAATCTGTACATTAACATCAGGAAGTGCTACCTTATGCATGCTTCTTGCACTCTCTATCTATCTATCAATATTTCAGATGCCCATTCCTTCTGGGAATTTTCTTCAAGGGGTGGCCATGGCAAAAGAATCACCACTTATCCCTGTCCTTACATGCCTCCCTTGCATACATCATTCTAAACATCCTTCCACTATCTCTCTCCCTCCAGTATTTCTCCACCCTATTTGCCCATGTCACAGGTGGTCTTCCACTTACATCAACCCTTGTAATTGTAATATCATACTCTCCTTGTAACTCCTAGTCTTACATTCTATCTATATGCCCAAACCAACTCATAGTATTAAGTTTCACCCATTCTATTACCCCACAATTCATTCCCTTTGCATTTCCCACCATACCATTTCTCTTATATACCCTTTCATTTCTTTCCTCATTCCATCTAGTCACATCACATGCTCTTCTCAAACAGCTCACTTCCACAGTTGGATTCTTCACCTCTGTGACTTATTCTATGGCCATATTTCAGCTGCAGTTATCAGGGTTGGGAGGACTATGCTGTGCCTTAATCCTCTCTTCACTTCATATTTACTCCTCCACCTTTCATTATTCTAAAATGTGCTGCTTTCTCAATCATCTCTCCTTTCATATCACCACTTTTACACAAGACAGCTCCTAGATACTTAAATTCTCTCACTTCTTCCAGTCTTTTTCCTAGCATATCCAAAGCATAATTTAGTACACTTTCTTCTTTCACTCTACATGGTTTTACAGAATCTATATTTTCACTCTGTTTCCTTTCAAACACCATTACTTAACTTTTACATGCATTTACCTTCAATTGCCTACACCTACACACATCATAAAACACACAACCTTCCGCAACTCCTCTTCACTCTCAGCAAACAACACAGTATCATCCACAAACAGGATTACCACTAATCACCATATCTCACCACCACACTCAATCTTTGCACCCCTTTTCCCTAGTTTTGCTTTCATCTTTCTTCTCATTCTATCCATATATATATCAAAAAGCCAAGGTGACATCACACAGCCCTGTCTCATACCATTATGTATCCCAAAACTTTTACTCAACTCTTACACATGCATCTGTTCCTCTATAGGAGGCTTTCATACCATCTAACAGCTGTCCCCTTATACCATAAATCCTTAACACATCCCACAAAGCATTCTACTCAACTGTCATATACTTTTCCACATCCATAAAAACTGCAAACAGCTTCTTACCTTTCTCTAACTATTTTTCCAAAGTCATTTTTACTACAAAAATCTGATTCACACATCCCCTACCTTTCCTAAAACCCCTGTGCTCTTCACTTATTCTGCATTCAGTCACTTCTGTCACTCTATCAATAAATATTCTTGCATACACATTTCCTGGCATCCCTGGGGATAGGGGAGAAAGAATACTTCCCATGCATTCCTCACATGTCGTAGAAGGCGACTAAAGGGTACAGGACTGGGGGGCTAGAAACCCTCAACTCCTTGTATTCTAACTTTTTAAAAGGGGAAACAGAAGAAGGAGTCAAGCAGGGAGTGCTCATCCTCCTCCAAGGCTCAGATTGGGGTGTCTATACGTGTGCATGGATGTAACCAAGATGAGAAAAAAGGAGATAGGTAGTATGTTTGAGGAAAGGAACCTGGATGTTTTGGCTCTGAGTGAAACGAAGCTCAAGGGTAAAGGGGAAGAGTGGTTTGAGAATGTTTTGGGAGTAAAGTCAGGGGTTGGTGAGAGGACAAGAGCAAGGGAAGGAGTAGCACTACTCCCGAAACAGGAGTTGTGGGAGTATGTGATGGAGTGTAAGAAAGTGAACTCTAGATTGATATGGGTAAAACTGGAAGTGGATGGAGAGAGATGGGTGATTATTGGTGCCTATGCACCTGGGCATGAGAAGAAAGATCATGAGAGGCAAGTGTTTTGGGAGCAGCTGAGTGAGCGTGTTAGTAGTTTTGATGCACAAGACCGGGTTATAGTGATGGGTGATTTGAATGCAAAGGTGAGTACTGTGGCAGTTGAGGGAATAATTGGTGTACATGCGGTGTTCAGTGTTGTAAATGGAAATGGTGAAGAGCTTGTAGATTTATGTGCTGAAAAAGGACTGGTGATTGTGAATACCTGGTTTAAAAAGAGAGATATACGTAAGTATACATATGTAGGTAGGAGAGATGGCCAGAGAGCATTACTGGATTACGTGCTAATTGATAGACGCATGAAAGAGAGACTTTTAGATGTTAATGTGCTGAGAGGTGCAACTGGAGGGATGTCTGATCATTATCTTGTGGAGGTGAAAGTGAAGATTTGTAGAGGTTTCCAGAAAAGAAGAGAGAATGTTGGGGTGAAGAGAGTGGTGAGAGTAAGTGAGCTTGGGAAGGAAACTTGTGTGAGGAAGTACCAGGAGAGACTGAGTGCAGATTGGAAAAAGGTGAGAGTAAAGGATGTTAGGGGAGTGGAGGAGGAATGGGATGTATTTAGGGAGGCAGTGATGGCTTGCACAAAAGATGCTTGTGGCATAGGAAGCATGGGAGATGGGCAGATTAGAAAGGGTAGTGAGTGGTGGGATGGATGAAGAAGTAAGATTACTAGTGAAATAGAAGAGAGAGGCATTTGGACAATGTTTACAAGGAAATAATGCAAATGACTGGGAGATGTACAACAGAAAGAGGCAGGTCAAAAGAAAGGTGCAAGAGGTGAAAAAGAGGGCAAATGAGAGTTGGGGTGAGAGAGTATTATTAAATTTTAGGGAGAATAAAAGATGTTTTGGAAGGAGGTAAATAAAGTGGAAAAGACAAGAGAACAAATGGGAACATCAGTGAAGGGGGCTAATGGGGAGGTAATAACAAGTAGTGGTGATATGAGAAGGAGATGGAGTGAGTATTTTGAAGGTTTGTTGAATGTGTTAGATGATAGAGTGGCAAATATAGGGTGCTTTGGTTGAGGTGGTGTGCAAAGTGAGAGGGTTAGGGAAAATGATTTGGTAAACAGAGAAGAGGTAGTAAAAGCTTTGTGGAAGATGAAAGCCGGTAAGGCAGCTGGTTTGGATGGTACTGCAGTGGAATCTATTAAAAAAGGGGTGGCTGTGTTGTTGACTGGTTGGTAAGGATATATAATGCATGTACAACTCATGGTGAGGTGCCTGAGGATTGGCAGAATGCATGCATAGTACCACTATACAAAGTCAAAGGGGATGAAGGTGAGTGCTCAAATTACAGAGGTATAAGTTTGTTGAGTATTCCTGGGAAACCATATGGGAAAGTATTGATTGAGAGGGTGAAAGCATGTACAGAACATCAGATTGGGGAAGAGCAGTGTGGTTTCAGAAGTGGTAGAGGATGTGTGGATCAGGTGTTTGCTTTGAAGAATGTATGTGAGAAATACTTAGAAAAGCAAATGGATTTGTATGTAGCATTTATGGATCTGGAGAAAGCATATGATAGAGTTGATAAAGATGGTATGTGGAAGGTATTAAGAGTACATGGTGTTGGAGACAAGTTGGTAGAAGCAGTGAAAAGTTTTAATCGAGGATGTAAGGCATGTGCACGAGTAGGAAGAGAGGAAAGAGATTGGTTCTCAGCGAATGTCAGTTTGCGGCAGGAGTGCATGATGTCTCCATGGTTGTTTAACTTTTTTATGGATGGGGTTATTAGGGAGGTGAATGCAAGAGTTTTGGAGAGAGGGGCAAGCTTGCAGTCTGTTGTGGATGAGAGGGCTAGGGAAGTGAGTCAGTTGTTGCTCGCTGATGACAGAGCGCTGGCGGCTGATTCGGGTGAGAAACAGCAGAAGATGGTGACTGAGTTTGGTAAAGTGTGTGAAAGAAGAAAGCTGAGAGTAAATTTGAATAAGAGCAAGGTTATTAGGTACAGTAGGGTTGAGGGACAAGTCAACTGGGAGGTAAGTTTGAATGGAGAAAAACTGGAGGAAGTGAAGTGTTTTAGATATCTGGGAGTGGATCTGGCAGTGGATGGAAGCATGGAAGCGTGAGTCACAAGGTGGAGGAGGGGGCAAAAGTTCTGGGATAGTTGAAAAATGTGTGGAAGTCGAGAACATTTTCTCGGAAAGCAAAAATGGATATGTTTGAAAGAATAGTGGTTCCAACAATGTTATATGATGGCGAGGCATTGGCTATAGATGGAGTTGTGTGGAGGAGGATGGATGTGTTGGAAATGAGATGTTTGAGGACAATATGTGGTGTGAGGAGGTTTGATCAAGTAAGTAATGAAAGGGTAAGAGAGATGTGTGGTAATAAAAAAAGTGTGGTTGAGAGCAGAAGAGGGTGTATTGAAATGGTTTGGTCCTATGGAGAAAATGAGTGAGGAAAGATTGACAAAGAGGATATATGTGTCACAGGTGGAGAGAACAAGGAGAAGTGGGAGATCAAATTGGAGGTGGATGGAGTGAAAAAAGATTTTGAGTGATTGGGGCCTGAACATGCAGAAGGGTGAAAGACGTGCAAGGAATAGAAAGAATTGGAATGATGTGGGATATTGGGGTCCACATGCTGTCAATGGATTGAACCAAGGCATGTGAAGCATCTGGGGTAAACCATGGAAAGTTTTGTGGGGCTTGGATGTGGCAAGGGAGCTGAGGTTTTGGTGCATTATACATGACAGCTAGAGACTGAGTGTGAACGAATGTGGCCTTTGTTGTCTTTTCCTAGCGCTACCTCGCATGCATACGGGAGGAGTGAGTTGTTATTTCATGTGTGGTGGGAAGGCAATGGGAATGAATGAAGGCAGCAAGTATGAATGATATTTTTATTTATTTATTCATTTTGCTTTGTCACTGTCTCCCGCGTTAGCGAGGTAGCGCAAGGAAACAGACGAAAGAATGGCCCAACCCACCCACATACACATGTATATACATACACGTCCACACACGCAAATATACATACCTATACACCTCAATGTATACATATATATATATACACACAGACATATACATATATACACATGTACATAATTCATAGTCTGCCTTTATTCATTCCCACTGCCACCTCGCCACACATGAAATAACAGCCCCCTCCGCCCTCATGTGTGCATGAAACCACATCTCCCTTTCCACATCCAGGCCCCACAGAACTTTCCATGGTTTACCCCAGACGCTTCACGTGCCCTGGTTCAATCAATTGACAGCACGTCAACCCTGGTATACCACATTGTTCCAATTCACTCTATTCCTTGCACGTCTTTCACCCTCCTGCATGTTCAAGCCCCGATCACTCAAAATCGTTTTCACTCCATCTTTCCATCTCCAATTTGGTCTCCCACTTCTCCTCATTCCCTCCACCTCTGGCACATATGTCCTCTTGGTCAATCTTTCCTCACTCATTCTCTCCATGTGACCAAACCATTTCAAAACACCCTCTTCTGCTCTCTCAACCACATTCTTTTCATTACCACACATCTCTCTTACCCTTACATTACTTACTCGATCAAACCACCTCACACCACATATTGTCCTCAAACATCTCATTTCCAGCACATCCACCCTCCTGTGCACAACTCTATCCATAGCCCTAGCCTCGCAACCATACAACATTGTTGGAACCACTATTCCTTCAAACATACCCATTTTTGCTTTCCGAGATAATGTTCTCGACTTCCACACATCCTTGAACGCTCCCAGAATTTTCGCTCCCTCCCCCACCCTATGATTCACTTCCACTTCCATGGTTCCATATGCTGCCAAATCCAATCCCACATATCTAAAACACTTCACTTCCTCCAGTTTTTCTCCATTCAAACTTACCTCCCAATAGACTTGACCTCAACCCTACTGTACCTAATAACCTTGCTCTTATTCACATTTACTCTCAGCTTTCTTCTTACACACACTTTACCATTACACACACTTTACCAAACTCAGTCACCAGCTTCTGCAGTTTCTCACATGAATCAACCACCAGGGCTGTATCATCAGCGAACAACAATTGACTCACTTCCCAAGCCATCTCATCCACAACAGACTGCATACTTGCCCCTCTTTCCAAAACTCTTGCATTCACCTCCCTAACAACCCCATCCATAAACAAATTAAACAACCATGGAGACATCACACACCCCTGCCGCAAACCTACATTCACTGAGAACCAATCACTTTCCTCTCTTCCTACATGTACACATGCCTTACATACTCAATAAAAACTTTTCACTGCTTCTAACAGCTTGCCTCCCACACCATATATTCTTAATACCTTCCACAGAGCATATCTATCAATTCTATCATATGCGTTCTCCAGATCCATAAATGCTACATACAAATCCATTTGCTTTTCTAAGTATTTCTCACGTACATTCTTCAAAGCAAACATCTGATCCACACATCCTCTACCACTTCTGAAACCACACTGCTCTTCCTAATCTGATGCTCTGTATATGCCTTCACCCTCTCAATCAATAACCTCCCATATAAATTACCAGGAATACTCAACAAACTTATACCTCTGTAATTTGAGCACTCACTCTTATCCCCTTTGCCTTTGTACAATGGCACTATGCACGCATTCCGCCAATCCTCAGGCACCTCACCATGAGTTATACATACATTAAATAACCTAACCAACCAGTCAACAATACAGTCACCCCCTTTTTTTTATAAATTCCACTGCAATACCATCCAAACCCGCTGCCTTGCCGGCTTTCATCTTCCGCAAAGCTTTTACTACCTCTTCTCTGTTTACCAAATCATTTTCCCTAACCCTCTCATTTTGCACACCACCACGACCAAAACACCATATATCTGCCACTCTATCATCAAATACATTCAACAAAACTTCAAAATACTCACTCCATCTCCTCACATCACCACTACTTGTTATCACCTCCCCATTAGCCCCCTTCACTGATGTTCCCATTTGTTCCCTTGTCTTACGCACTTTATTTACCTCCTTCCAAAACATCTTTTTATTCTCCCTAAAATTTAATGATACTCTCTCACCCCAACTCTCATTTGCCCTCTTTTTCACCTCTTGCACCTTTCTCTTGACCTCCTTCCTCTATCTTTTATACATCTCCCACTCATTTGCATTATTTCCCTGCAAAAATCGTCCATATGCCTCTCTCTTCTCTTTCATTAATAATCTTACTTCTTCATCCCACCACTCACTGCCCTTTTTATATCTGCCCACCTCCCACGCTTCTCATGCCACAAGCATCTTTTGCGCAAGCCATCACTGCTTCCCTAAATGCATCCCATTCCTCCCCCACTCCCCTTACCTCCTTTGTTCTAACCTTTTTTCATTCTGTACTCAGTCTCTCCTGGTACTTCCTCACACAAGTCTCCTTCCCAAGCTCACTTACTCTCATCCACTCTCTTCACCCCAACATTCTCTCTTCTATTCTGAAAACCTCTAAAAATCTTCACCTTCGCCTCCACAAAATAATGATCAGATATCCCTCCAGTTGCACCTCTCAGCACATTACCATCCAAAAGTCTCTCTTTTGCACGCCTATCAATTAACACGTAATCCAATAACGCTCTCTGGCCATAAGTATACTTATGTATATCTCTCTTTTTAAACCAGGATGAGTGAGGAAAGATTGACCAAGAGGATATATGTGTCGGAGGTGGAGGGAGCAAGGAGAAGAGGGAGACCAAATTGGAGGTGGAAAGATGGAGTGAAAAAGATTTTGTGTGATCGGGGCCTGAACATGCAGGAGGGTGAAAGGAGGGCAAGCAATAGAGTGAATTGGAGCGATGTGGTATACCGGGGTTGACGTGCTGTCAGTGGATTGAATCAAAGCATGTGAAGCGTCTGGGGTAAACCATGGAAAGCTGTGTAGGTATGTATATTTGCGTGTGTGGACGTATGTATATACATGTGTATGGGGGGGGGTTGGGCCATTTCTTTCGTCTGTTTCCTTGCGCTACCTCGCAAACGCGGGAGACAGCGACAAAGTATAAAAAAAAAAAAAAAAAAAAAAAAAATCACAATCACCAGTCCTTTTTCAGCACATAAATCTACAAGCTTTTCAACATTTCCATTTACAACACTGAACACCCCATGTATACCAATTATTCCCTCAACTGCCACAGTACTCACCTTTGCATTCAAATCACCCATCACTATAACCCGGTCTCGTGCATCAAAACCACTAACACATTCATTCAGCTGCTCCCAAAACACTTGCCTCTCAGGATCTTTCTTCTCATGCCCGGGTGCATATGCACCAATAATCACCCATCTCTCTCCATCAACTTTCAGTTTTACCCATATCAATCTAGGGTTTACTTTCTTACACTCCATCACATACTCCCACAACTCCTGTTTCAGGAGTAGTGCTACTCCTTCCCTTGCTCTTGTCCTCTCACTAACCCCTGACTTTATTCCCAAGACATTCCCAAACCACTCTTCCCCTTTACCCTTGAGCTTCGTTTCACTCAGAGCCAAAACATCCAGGTTCCTTTCCTCAAACATACTACCTATATTTATTTTCTTATTTTGCTTTGTCGCTGTCTCCCGCATTTGCAAGGTAGCGCAAGGAAACAGACGAAAGAAATGGCCCAACCCACCCCCATACACAATGTATATACATACACGTCCACACACGCAAATATACATACCTATACATCTCAATGTACACATATATATACACACACAGACACATACATATATACCCATGCACACAATTCACACTGTCTGCCTTTATTCATTCCCATCGCCACCTCGCCACACATGGAATACCATCCCCCTCCCCCCCTCATGTGAGCGAGGTAGCACTAGGAAAAGACAACAAAGGCCCCATTCGTTCACACTCAGTCTCTAGCTGTCATGCAATAATGCCCGAAACCACAGCTCCCTTTCCACATCCAGGCCCCACACACCTTTCCATGGTTTACCCCAGACACTTCACATGCCCTGATTCAATCCACTGACAGCACATCAACCCCGGTATACCACATCGATCCAATTCACTCTATTCCTTGCCCTCCTTTCACCCTCCTGCATGTTCAGGCCCCGATCACACAAAATCTTTTTCACTTCATCTTTCCACCTACAATTCAGTCTCCCACTTCTCCTCGTTCCCTCCACCTCCGACACATATATCCTCTTGGTCAATCTTTCCTCACTCATTCTCTCCATGTGCCCAAACCATTTCAAAACACCCTCTTCTGCTCTCTCAACCACGCTCTTTTTATTTCCACACATCTCTCTTATCCTTACGTTACTTACTCGATCAAACCACCTCACACCACACATTGTCCTCAAACATCTCATTTCCAGCACATCCACCCTCCTGCGCACAACTCTATCCATAGCCCACGCCTCGCAACCATACAACATTGTTGGAACCACTATTCCTTCAAACATACCCATTTTTGCTTTCCGAGATAAAGTTCTCGACTTCCACACATTCTTCAAGGCTCCCAGGATTTTCACCCCCTCCCCCACCCTATGATTCACTTCCACTTCCATGGTTCCATCCGCTGCCAGATCCACTCCCAGATATCTAAAACACTTTACTTCCTCCAGTTTCTCTCCATTCAAACTTACCTCCCAATTGACTTGACCCTCAACCCTACTGTACCTAATTACCTTGCTCTTATTCACATTTACTCTTAACTTTCTTCTTTCACACACTTTACCAAACTCAGTCACCAGCTTCTGCAGTTTCTCACATGAATCAGCCACCAGCGCTGTATCATCAGCGAACAACAACTGACTCACTTCCCAAGCTCTCTCATCCCCAACAGACTTCATACTTGCCCCTCTTTCCAAAACTCTTGCATTCACCTCCCTAACAACCCCATCCATAAACAAATTAAACAACCATGGAGACATCACACACCCCTGCCACAAACCTACATTCACTGAGAACCAATCACTTTCCTCTCTTCCTACACGTACACATGCCTTACATCCTCGATAAAAACTTTTCACTGCTTCTAACAGCTTGCCTCCCACACCATATATTCTTAATACCTTCCATAGAGCATCTCTATCAACTCTATCATATGCCTTCTCCAGATCCATAAATGCTACATACAAATCCATTTGCTTTTCTAAGTATTTCTCACATACATTCTTCACAGCAAACACCTGATCCACACATCCTCTACCACTTATGAAAACACACTGCTCTTCCCCAATCTGATGCTCTGTACATGCCTTCACCCTCTCAATCAATACCCTCCCATATAATTTACCAGGAATACTCAACAAACTTATACCTCTGTAATTTGAGCACTCACTCTTATCCCCTTTGCCTTTGTACAATGGCACTATGCAAACATTCCGCCAATCCTCAGGCACCTCACCATGAGTCATACATACATTAAATAACCTTACCAACTAGTCAACAATACAGTCACCCCCTTTTTTAATAAATTTCACTGTAATACCATCCAAACCTGCTGCCTTGCCGGCTTTCATCTTCC
The DNA here is from genome assembly GCF_036320965.1 of Panulirus ornatus. Taxonomy (NCBI): domain Eukaryota; kingdom Metazoa; phylum Arthropoda; class Malacostraca; order Decapoda; family Palinuridae; genus Panulirus; species Panulirus ornatus. The sequence goes on along the minus strand of NC_092245.1, from coordinate 7,109,961 downwards.
GCAAAGCTTTTACTACCTCTTCTCTGTTTACCAAATCATTTTCCCTAACCCTCTCACTTTGCACACCACCTAGACCAAAACACCCTATATCTACCACTATCATCAAACACATTCAACAAACCTTCAAAATACTCACTCCATCTCCTTCTCACATCACCACTACTTGTTATCACCTCCCCATTTGCGTCCTTCACTGAAGTTCCCATTTGCTCCCTTGTCTTACGCACTTTATTTGCCTCCTTTCAGAACATCTTTTTATTCTCCCTAAAATTTAATGATACTCTCTCACCCCAACTCTCATTTGCCCTCTTTTTCACCTCTTGCACCTTTCTCTTGACCTCCTGTCTCTTTCTTTTATACATCTCCCACTCAATTGCATTTTTTCCCTGCAAAAATTGTCCAAATGCCTCTCTCTTCTCTTTCACTAATACTCTTACTTCTTCATCCCACCACTCACTACCCTTTCTAATCAACCTACCTCCCACTCTTCTCATGCCACAAGCATCTTTTGCGCAATCCATCACTGATTCCTTAAATACATCCCATTCCTCCCCCACTCCCCTTACTTCCATTGTTCTCACCTTTTTCCATTCTGTACTCAGTCTCTCCTGGTACTTCCTCACACAAGTCTCCTTCCCAAGCTCACTTACTCTCACCACCCTCTTCACCCCAACATTCACTCTTCTTTTCTGAAAACCCATACAAATCTTCACCTTAGCCTCCACAAGATAATGATCAGACATCCGTCCAGTTGCACCTCTCAGCACATTAACATCCAAAAGTCTCTCTTTCGCGCGCCTGTCAATTAACACGTAATCCAATAACGCTCTCTGGCCATCTCTCCTACTTACCTACTTATACTTATGTATATCTCGCTTTTTAAACCAGGTATTCACAATCACCAATCCTTTTTCAGCACATAAATCTACAAGGTCTTTGCCATTTCCATTTACAACACTGAACACCCCATGTACACCAATTATTCCCTCAACTGCCACAGTACTCACCTTTGCATTCAAATCACCCATCACTATAACCCGGTCTCGTGCATCAAAACCACTAACACACTCATTCAGCTGCTCCCAAAACACTTGCCTCTCATGATCTTTCTTCTCATGCCCAGGTGCATATGCACCAATAAATACCCATCTCTCTCCATCAACTTTCAGTTTTACCCATATTAATCGAGAATTTACTTTCTTACATTCTATCACATACTCCCACAACTCCTGTTTCAGGAGTACTGCTTCTCCTTCCCTTGCTCTTGTCCTCTCACTAACCCCTGACTTTACTCCCAAGACATTCCCAAACCACTCTTCCCTATTACCCTTGAGCTTCGTTTCACTCAGAGCCAAAACATCCAGGTTCCTTTCCTCAAACATCCACACACATTTAGACACCCCAGGCTGAGCCTTCGAGGAAGATGAGCACTCCCCGCGTGACTCCTTCTGTTTCCCCTTTTAGAAAGTTAAAATACAAGGAGGGGAGTCAACATGTCAATATGTCTGTGTATGTACATATAAGTTGAATTGTATAGGTATGTATATGTGCGTGTGTGGACGTGTATGTATATGCATGTGTATGTGGGTGAGTTGGGCCATTCTTTCGTCTGTTTCCTTGCACTACCTCGCTAATGCAGGAGACAGCGACAAAGTATAATAGAAATAAAAAAACAAAAAATACATTTCCTAGTATGCTTAACAGACTTATTCCTCTATAATTGCTAAATACATCCTTAGCACCTTTTCGTTTAAATAAAGGAACAATGATAGCTTTCACCCAATATTCACACACAACCTGTTTCCATGCTATATTACATATAAGATGCATCCAATCTATCACTTTCTCCTCCATACTTTCACATTTCATCCATAATCCTATCCACTCGTGGTGCCTCTCCTACCTTCAGCCTCATTATTGCCCTTCTTACCACACTTCTTGCTATATGCCCTTGCACTTGTATCCTCTTTCTTTCCTCCTCCATATCCATGCATGTAACAATAGCTGCCTCCCCTTCTCCTACATTCATCAGTTCTTCAAAATACTTTTTCCATCTTCCCTTCACTTCCTCCTTTTGATCTAGCAACTCCCCTTCCATACTTCTTACATCAACATTTCCACTTTTCCATCCACCTTTTTCACCTCCTTCTAATATAGTTCTTTATTATCCCAAAACTTTTCACTTCCTTCCAAAATCTTCATCTACTCTTTCTTTGCTTTTCTCTAGCAGCTTCTTAACATTCCACTTACTTATTTTGTATTCTTCTCTCTTTTGCTGAACTTCCACAGGTACATTCCTATCAAGCAATCAACCATATGCCTTTTTCTTCTCTTCCACAGCATTTCTAATCTCTTCTGCCCTTTTTATTCCTATATCTCACGACCTTGTGTCCAGCTACTAATTCTACAACCTTTAATAGTATTTCTATAAACATTTCAAACACCTCATTCACACACAACTATTATTATTTTTTTTTTTTATTATACTTTGTCGCTGTCTCCCGCGTTTGCGAGGTAGCGCAAGGAAACAAACGAAAGAAATGGCCCAACCCCCCCCCATACACATGTATATACATACGTCCACACACGCAACTATACATACCTACACAGCTTTCCATGGTTTACCCCAGACGCTTCACATGCCCTGCTTCAATCCACTGACAGCACGTCAACCCCGGTATACCACATCGCTCCAATTCACTCTATTCCTTGCCCTCCTTTCACCCTCCTGCATGTTCAGGCCCCGATCACACAAAATCTTTTTCACTCCATCTTTCCACCTCCAATTTGGTCTCCCTCTTCTCCTTGTTCCCTCCACCTCCGACACATATATCCTCTTGGTCAATCTTTCCTCACTCATCCTCTCCATGTGCCCAAACCACTTCAAAACACCCTCTTCTGCTCTCTCAACCACGCTCTTTTTATTTCCACACATCTCTCTTACCCTTACGTTACTCACTCGATCAAACCACCTCACACCACACATTGTCCTCAAACATCTCATTTCCAGCACATCCATCCTCCTGCGCACAACTCTATCCATAGCCCACGCCTCGCAACCATACAACATTGTTGGAACCACTATTCCTTCAAACATACCCATTTTTGCTTTCCGAGATAATGTTCTCGACTTCCACACATTCTTCAAGGCCCCCAGGATTTTCGCCCCCTCCCCCACCCTATGATCCACTTCCGCTTCCATGGTTCCATCCGCTGCCAGATCCACTCCCAGATATCTAAAACACTTCACTTCCTCCAGTTTTTCTCCATTCAAACTCACCTCCCAATTGACTTGACCCTCAACCCTACTGTACCTAATAACCTTGCTCTTATTCACATTTACTCTTAACTTTCTTCTTCCACACACTTTTCCAAACTCAGTCACCAGCTTCTGCAGTTTCTCACATGAATCAGCCACCAGCGCTGTATCATCAGCGAACAACAACTGACTCACTTCCCAAGCTCTCTCATCCCCAACAGACTTCATACTTGCCCCTCTTTCCAAAACTCTTGCATTTACCTCCCTAACAACCCCATCCATAAACAAATTAAACAACCATGGAGACATCACACACCCCTGCCGCAAACCTACATTCACTGAGAACCAATCACTTTCCTCTCTTCCTACACGTACACATGCCTTACATCCTCGATAAAAACTTTTCACTGCTTCTAACAACTTTCCTCCCACACCATATATTCTTAATACCTTCCACAGAGCATCTCTATCAACTCTATCATATGCCTTCTCCAGATCCATAAATGCTACATACAAATCCATTTGCTTTTCTAAGTATTTCTCACATACATTCTTCAAAGCAAACACCTGATCCACACATCCTCTACCACTTCTGAAACCACACTGCTCTTCCCCAATCTGATGCTCTGTACATGCCTTCACCCTCTCAATCAATACCCTCCCATATAATTTACCAGGAATACTCAACAAACTTATACCTCTGTAATTTGAGCACTCACTCTTATCCCCTTTGCCTTTGTACAATGGCACTATGCACGCATTCCGCCAATCCTCAGGCACCTCACCATGAGTCATACATACATTAAATAACCTTACCAACCAGTCAACAATACAGTCACCCCCTTTTTTAATAAATTCCACTGCAATACCATCCAAACCTGCTGCCTTGCCGGCTTTCATCTTCCGCAAAGCTTTCACTACCTCTTCTCTGTTTACCAAATCATTTTCCCTAACCCTCTCACTTTGCACACCACCTCGACCAAAACACCCTATATCTGCCACTCTATCATCAAACACATTCAACAAACCTTCAAAATACTCACTCCATCTCCTTCTCACATCACCACTACTTGTTATCACCTCCCCACTTGCGCCCTTCACTGAAGTCCCATTTGCTCCTTGTCTGACGCACTTTATTTGCCTCCTTTCAGAACCATCTTTTTATTCTCCTAAAATTTAATGATACTCTCGTCACCCCAACTCTCATTTGCCCTCTTTTTCACCTCTTGCACTTTCGCTTTGACCTCCGTCGCTTTCTTTTATACATCTCCCACTCAAAATTGCATTTTTTCCCTGCAAAAATTGTCCAAATGCCTCTCTCTTCCTCTTTCACTAATACTCTTACTTACTTCATCCCACCACTCTCATACCCTTTCTAATCAACCTACATCCCACTCGTCTCATGCCACAAAGCATCCTTTTGCGCAATCCATCCTGATTCCTTAAATACATCCCATTCCTCCCCCACTCCCCTTACTATCCATGTTCTCACCGTTGTCCATTCTGTACTCCAGTCTCTCCCTGGTACTTAAGATCCTCACACAAGTCTCCTTCCAAGCTCACTTAACGCTCACCACCCTCTTCACACCAACATTCACTCGTCTTTTCTGAAAACCTCATACAAATCTTCCACACTTAGCCTCCACAAGAAAATGATCAACATCCGTCCAGTTGCACCTACTCAGCACATTACATCCAAAAGTCTCTCTTTCCGCGCAGCCTGTCATTAACACGTAATCCAATACGCTCTCTGGCCATCTCTCCCTACTTTCCTACTTATACTTTATGTAGATCTCGCTTTTAATACCAGGTATTCACATCACCAATCCTTTTTTCAGCCATAAACTACAAGGTCTTTGCCATTTCCATTTACAACACTTCTGATCACCCATGTACACCAATTATTCCCATCAACGCCACAGTACTCACCTTTGCATTCAAATCACCCATCACTATAACCCGGTCTCTTGCAGCAGAAACCACTAACACACTCTTCAGGCTGCTCTCCAAAACACTTGCCTCTCATGATCTTTCTTCTCATGCCAGGTGCATATGCACCAATAAATACCCATCTCTCTCCATCAACTTTCAGTTTTTAACCCATATTAATCGAGAATTTACTTTCTTCTTACATTCATCACATACTCCCACAACTCCTGTTTCGTTCAGGAGTACTGCTTCTCCTTCCCTTGCTCTTGTCCTCTCACTAACCCCTGACTTTACTCCCAAGACATTCCCAAACCACTCTTCCCTATTTACCCTTGAGCTTCGTTTCACTCAGAGCCAAAACATCCAGGTGCCTTTCCTCAAACAGCCACACACATTTAGACACCCCAGGCGAGCCTTCGAGGAAGATGAGCCACTCCCCACGCTGACTCCCTTCTGTTTCCCCTTTTAGAAAGTTAAAATACAAGGGGGAGTCAACATTGTCAATATTCTGTGTATGTACATATAAGTTGAATTGATAGGTTATGTATATTGCGTGTGTGGACTGTAAGTATATGCATGTGTATGTGGGTGAGTTGGGCCATTCTTTTCGTCTGGTTTTCCTTGCACTACATCGCTAATGCAGTAGACAGCAGACAAAGTATAATAGAAATAAAAAAACAAAAAATACATTTCCTAGTATGCTTTTAACAGACCTTATTCCTCTATAATTGCTAAATACATCCTTAGCACCTTTTCGTTTAATAAGGAACAATGATAGCTTTTCACCCATATTCACACACAACCTGTTTCCAAGCTATAGTATTACATATAAGATGCATCCAATCTATCACTTTTCTCCTCCATACTTCTCACATTCACCCATAATCCTATCCACGTCGTGGTGCCTCTCCTACCTTCAGCCTCATTATTGCCCTTCTTTACCACACTTCTGCTATATGCCCTTGCACTTTGTAGCTCTTTCTTTCCTCCTCCATATCCATGCATGTAACTTAGCTGCCTCCCCTTCTCCTACATTCATCAGTTCTTCAAAATACTTTTACCATCTCCCTTCACTTCCTCCTTTTGATCTAGAGCAACTCCCTCTCCCCTTCCATACTTCTTACATCATCATTTCCACTTTACCACCACCTTTTTTTCACACCATCCTTCGAATATAGTTCTTTATTCCAAAACTTTTTCACTTACTTCCAAATCTTCATCTACTCTTTCTTTGCTTGTCTCTAGCACTCTTAACATTCCACTTTACTTATTTGTATTCTTCTCTCTTTGCTGAACCTCCACAGGTACATTCCTATCAAGCAATCAACCATATGCCTTTTTTCCATGGTTTACCCCAGACACTTCACATGCCCTGATTCAATCCACTGACAGCACATCAACCCCGGTATACCACATCGATCCAATTCACTCTATTCCTTGCCCTCCTTTCACCCTCCTGCATGTTCAGGCCCCGATCACACAAAATCTTTTTCACTTCATCTTTCCACCTACAATTCAGTCTCCCACTTCTCCTCGTTCCTCCACCTCCGACACATATATCCTCTTGGTCAATCTTTCCTCACTCATTCTCTCCATGTGCCCAAACCATTTCAAAACACCCTCTCTGCTCTCTCAACCACGCTCTTTTTATTTCCACACATCTCTCTTACCCTTACGTTACTTACTCGATCAAACCACCTCACACCACACATTGTCCTCAAACATCTCATTTCCAGCACATCCACCCTCCTGCGCACAACTCTATCCATAGCCCACGCCTCGCAACCATACAACATTGTTGGAACCACTATTCCTTCAAACATACCCATTTTTGCTTTCCGAGATAAAGTTCTCGACTTCCACACATTCTTCAAGGCTCCCAGGATTTTCACCCCCTCCCCCACCCTATGATTCACTTCCACTTCCATGGTTCCATCCGCTGCCAGATCCACTCCCAGATATCTAAAACACTTTACTTCCTCCAGTTTCTCTCCATTCAAACTTACCTCCCAATTGACTTGACCCTCAACCCTACTGTACCTAATTACCTTGCTCTTATTCACATTTACTCTTAACTTTCTTCTTTCACACACTTTACCAAACTCAGTCACCAGCTTCTGCAGTTTCTCACATGAATCAGCCACCAGCGCCTGTATCATCAGCGAACAACAACTGACTCACTTCCCAAGCTCTCTCATCCCCAACAGACTTCATACTTGCCCCTCTTTCCAAAACTCTTGCATTCACCTCCCTAACAACCCCATCCATAAACAAATTAAACAACCATGGAGACATCACACACCCCTGCCACAAACCTACATTCACTGAGAACCAATCACTTTCCTCTCTTCCTACACGTACACATGCCTTACATCCTCGATAAAAACTTTTCACTGCTTCTAACAGCTTGCCTCCCACACCATATATTCTTAATACCTTCCATAGAGCATCTCTATCAACTCTATCATATGCCTTCTCCAGATCCATAAATGCTACATACAAATCCATTTGCTTTTCTAAGTATTTCTCACATACATTCTTCACAGCAAACACCTGATCCACACATCCTCTACCACTTATGAAAACACACTGCTCTTCCCCAATCTGATGCTCTGTACATGCCTTCACCCTCTCAATCAATACCCTCCCATATAATTTACCAGGAATACTCAACAAACTTATACCTCTGTAATTTGAGCACTCACTCTTATCCCCTTTGCCTTTGTACAATGGCACTATGCAAACATTCCGCCAATCCTCAGGCACCTCACCATGAGTCATACATACATTAAATAACCTTACCAACTAGTCAACAATACAGTCACCCCCTTTTTTAATAAATTTCACTGTAATACCATCCAAACCTGCTGCCTTGCCGGCTTTCATCTTCCGCAAAGCTTTTACTACCTCTTCTCTGTTTACCAAATCATTTTCCCTAACCCTCTCACTTTGCACACCACCTCGACCAAAACACCCTATATCTACCACTATCATCAAACACATTCAACAAACCTTCAAAATACTCACTCCATCTCCTTCTCACATCACCACTACTTGTTATCACCTCCCCATTTGCGTCCTTCACTGAAGTTTCCATTTGCTCCCTTGTCTTACGCACTTTATTTGCCTCCTTTCAGAACATCTTTTTATTCTCCCTAAAATTTAATGATACTCTCTCACCCCAACTCTCATTTGCCCTCTTTTTCACCTCTTGCACCTTTCTCTTGACCTCCTGTCTCTTTCTTTTATACATCTCCCACTCAATTGCATTTTTTCCCTGCAAAAATTGTCCAAATGCCTCTCTCTTCTCTTTCACTAATACTCTTACTTCTTCATCCCACCACTCACTACCCTTTCTAATCAACCCTACCTCCCACTCTTCTCATGCCACAAGCATCTTTTGCGCAATCCATCACTGATTCCTTAAATACATCCCATTCCTCCCCCACTCCCCTTACTTCCATTGTTCTCACCTTTTTCCATTCTGTACTCAGTCTCTCCTGGTACTTCCTCACACAAGTCTCCTTCCCAAGCTCACTTACTCTCACCACCCTCTTCACCCCAACATTCACTCTTCTTTTCTGAAAACCCATACAAATCTTCACCTTAGCCTCCACAAGATAATGATCAGACATCCCTCCAGTTGCACCTCTCAGCACATTAACATCCAAAAGTCTCTCTTTCGCGCGCCTGTCAATTAACACGTAATCCAATAACGCTCTCTGGCCATCTCTCCTACTTACCTACTTATACTTATGTATATCTCGCTTTTTAAACCAGGTATTCCCAATCACCAATCCTTTTTCAGCACATAAATCTACAAGGTCTTCGCCATTTCCATTTACAACACTGAACACCCCATGTACACCAATTATTCCCTCAACTGCCACATTACTCACCTTTGCATTCAAATCACCCATCACTATAACCCGGTCTCGTGCATCAAAACCACTAACACACTCATTCAGCTGCTCCCAAAACACTTGCCTCTCATGATCTTTCTTCTCATGCCCAGGTGCATATGCACCAATAAATACCCATCTTTCTCCATCAACTTTCAGTTTTACCCATATTAATCGAGAATTTACTTTCTTACATTCTATCACATACTCCCACAACTCCTGTTTCAGGAGTACTGCTTCTCCTTCCCTTGCTCTTGTCCTCTCACTAACCCCTGACTTTACTCCCAAGACATTCCCAAACCACTCTTCCCCTTTACCCTTGAGCTTCGTTTCACTCAGAGCCAAAACATCCAGGTTCCTTTTCTCAAACATGCACACACATTTAGACACCCCAGGCTGAGCCTTCGAGGAAGATGAGCACTCCCCGCGTGACTCCTTCTGTTTCCCCTTTTAGAAAGTTAAAATACAAGGAGGGGAGTCAACATGTCAATATGTCTGTGTATGTACATATAAGTTGAATTGTATAGGTATGTATATGTGCGTGTGTGGACGTGTATGTATATGCATGTGTATGTGGGTGAGTTGGGCCATTCTTTCGTCTGTTTCCTTGCACTACCTCGCTAATGCAGGAGACAGCGACAAAGTATAATAGAAATAAAAAACAAAAAATACATTTCCTAGTATGCTTAACAGACTTATTCCTCTATAATCGCTAAATACATCCTTAGCACCTTTTTGTTTAAATAAAGGAACAATGATAGCTTTCACCCAATATTCACACACAACCTGTTTCCATGCTATATTACATATAAGATGCATCCAATCTATCACTTTCTCCTCCATACTTTCACATTTCATCCATAATCCTATCCACTCGTGGTGCCTCTCCTACCTTCAGCCTCATTATTGCCCTTCTTACCACACTTCTTGCTATATGCCCTTGCACTTGTATCCTCTTTCTTTCCTCCTCCATATCCATGCATGTAACAATAGCTGCCTCCCCTTCTCCTACATTCATCAGTTCTTCAAAATACTTTTTCCATCTTCCCTTCACTTCCTCCTTTTGATCTAGCAACTCCCCTTCCATACTTCTTACATCAACATTTCCACTTTTCCATCCACCTTTTTCACCTCCTTCTAATATAGTTCTTTATTATCCCAAAACTTTTCACTTCCTTCCAAAATCTTCATCTACTCTTTCTTTGCTTTTCTCTAGCAGCTTCTTAACATTCCACTTACTTATTTTGTATTCTTCTCTCTTTTGCTGAACTTCCACAGGTACATTCCTATCAAGCAATCAACCATATGCCTTTTTCTTCTCTTCCACAGCATTTCTAATCTCTTCTGCCCTTTTTATTCCTATATCTCACGACCTTGTGTCCAGCTACTAATTCTACAACCTTTAATAGTATTTCTATAAACATTTCAAACACCTCATTCACACACAACTATTATTATTTTTTTTTTTTATTATACTTTGTCGCTGTCTCCCGCGTTTGCGAGGTAGTGCAAGGAAACAAACGAAAGAAATGGCCCAACCCCCCCCCATACACATGTATATACATACGTCCACACACGCAACTATACATACCTACACAGCTTTCCATGGTTTACCCCAGACGCTTCACATGCCCTGCTTCAATCCACTGACAGCACGTCAACCCCGGTATACCACATCGCTCCAATTCACTCTATTCCTTGCCCTCCTTTCACCCTCCTGCATGTTCAGGCCCCGATCACACAAAATCTTTTTCACTCCATCTTTCCACCTCCAATTTGGTCTCCCTCTTCTCCTTGTTCCCTCCACCTCCGACACATATATCCTCTTGGTCAATCTTTCCTCACTCATCCTCTCCATGTGCCCAAACCACTTCAAAACACCCTCTTCTGCTCTCTCAACCACGCTCTTTTTATTTCCACACATCTCTCTTACCCTTACGTTACTCACTCGATCAAACCACCTCACACCACACATTGTCCTCAAACATCTCATTTCCAGCACATCCATCCTCCTGCGCACAACTCTATCCATAGCCCACGCCTCGCAACCATACAACATTGTTGGAACCACTATTCCTTCAAACATACCCATTTTTGCTTTCCGAGATAATGTTCTCGACTTCCACACATTCTTCAAGGCCCCCAGGATTTTCGCCCCCTCCCCCACCCTATGATCCACTTCCGCTTCCATGGTTCCATCCGCTGCCAGATCCACTCCCAGATATCTAAAACACTTCACTTCCTCCAGTTTTTCTCCATTCAAACTCACCTCCCAATTGACTTGACCCTCAACCCTACTGTACCTAATAACCTTGCTCTTATTCACATTTACTCTTAACTTTCTTCTTCCACACACTTTTCCAAACTCAGTCACCAGCTTCTGCAGTTTCTCACATGAATCAGCCACCAGCGCTGTATCATCAGCGAACAACAACTGACTCACTTCCCAAGCTCTCTCATCCCCAACAGACTTCATACTTGCCCCTCTTTCCAAAACTCTTGCATTTACCTCCCTAACAACCCCATCCATAAACAAATTAAACAACCATGGAGACATCACACACCCCTGCCGCAAACCTACATTCACTGAGAACCAATCACTTTCCTCTCTTCCTACACGTACACATGCCTTACATCCTCGATAAAAACTTTTCACTGCTTCTAACAACTTTCCTCCCACACCATATATTCTTAATACCTTCCACAGAGCATCTCTATCAGCTCTATCATATGCCTTCTCCAGATCCATAAATGCTACATACAAATCCATTTGCTTTTCTAAGTATTTCTCACATACATTCTTCAAAGCAAACACCTGATCCACACATCCTCTACCACTTCTGAAACCACACTGCTCTTCCCCAATCTGATGCTCTGTACATGCCTTCACCCTCTCAATCAATACCCTCCCATATAATTTGCCAGGAATACTCAACAAACTTATACCTCTGTAATTTGAGCACTCACTCTTATCCCCTTTGCCTTTGTACAATGGCACTATGCACGCATTCCGCCAATCCTCAGGCACCTCACCATGAGTCATACATACATTAAATAACCTTACCAACCAGTCAACAATACAGTCACCCCCTTTTTTAATAAATTCCACTGCAATACCATCCAAACCTGCTGCCTTGCCGGCTTTCATCTTCCGCAAAGCTTTCACTACCTCTTCTCTGTTCACCAAATCATTTTCCCTAACCCTCTCACTTTGCACACCACCTCGACCAAAACACCCTATATCTGCCACTCTATCATCAAACACATTCAACAAACCTTCAAAATACTCACTCCATCTCCTTCTCACATCACCACTACTTGTTATCACCTCCCCACTTGCGCCCTTCACCTGAAGTTCCCATTTGCTCCCTTGTCTTACGCACTTTATTTACCTCCTTCCAGAACATCTTTTTATTCTCCCTAAAATTTAATGATACTCTCTCACCCCAACTCTCATTTGCCCTTTTTTTCACCTCTTGCACCTTTCTCTTGACCTCCTCTCTCTTTCTTTTATACATCTCCCACTCAATTGCATTTTTTCCCTGCAAAAATCGTCCAAATGCCTCTCTCTTCTCTTTCACTAATACTCTTACTTCTTCATCCCACCACTCACTACCCTTTCTAATCAACTACATCCATATATTCACTGCACTTCCATCTAAGCTTTCAGTTACCTTCCTCTCATGCTCCTCCCTGCATTTTTTTTGCTTCAACTTCTCACTTGCCAACACTTTTACCTGTCCAATCTTCCTTACACCATACCCCCACTTCTCCCTGATCCTCATCCTCACAAGAACCATGAAATGTAAGAGCCTCCAAAGAATCCTCTCATAACTCTAACATCTAGCATGGCGTTTCTCAATCTTTCATCCACTGCCACACTGTCAATCAGATCCTTTTGCTTTTCTCTTCCATCATTCCTCATCCATGTACATCTGTGGATCATCTTGGGCTGAAAAAAGGTGTTTACAAGGAATGAGCCCCTCTCAGCAAAATATCCACAAGATAACTTCCATTCTCATTTACTGCAGGCACTCTCCATTTACCAACTGTCTCACCAATTTCATCACATCCCACTTTTGCATTCATATCATCAAAAACGACCACATTTCTATCATTTTTAAACCCATTAATATAGTCATTCATATTTCTCTAGAAAAGCTTCATCTCATCCTTATCTCATAAAGTCTTCATATTTAGAGGCGCATATACACATACCTATGCACACTTCACAATCCCAAACATTTTTTCACCCATACTATTCTTGATCCATTCCATCCATGCTTGAAACACCCTTCCACACTCTTGGTGATAGCGGAATTGCAAATCCTTATTTTTCTCTTTCCCGATAATTTTCACTCATTTCCATCCATAACACACTTCCTCCTTCCATGCCCTCCCATGACTTGCATTCATCATTTCCATTTTTACTCTACACACCCTGCCAAAGGATATGGGTATCCTCATCCCCAGCACATCCATGCTAAAACTTTTAAACCTCTCCACAAACTCCCTCTTTTACTCTTACCAGTCATCCCATTTACATTAAGCGCCATCATCTTAATCGCTCATCTCTTTTAATGCTCAGCATAACTAGTAGATTACAGTGCTGCACAGTGTTTCCAGAGGCAGAGAGGCTCCAAAATTGTCAAAAAAGCTAAAAAGTGACAGCACACCTCATTTGTTTGTCTAAATTCAATAGTATTGCCCTGATGTAGGTGGGCAACGTCTACCCCTTTAGAACCACCCTAAATGTTTGTAATAACAAGGTCACCACAAGAAGGTGGGACAAGACCTGGATACTCTAGTAAAACTAGAGTATCCACTTAAAAAAATGAAACTTAATAACTTTTCCTAATTTCAAGCTTCTTTTTTACAACTCACAGTAGCAGTAACTCCTACCTCATTGGTTAAGATACTACAATTGTGCAAAATTTTTCCCATTAATAAGGGTTTTCACTGCACCTCAAGTACTCTCCTTTGCATGGTTCAACTTAAACTACAGCTTTCTTTCTGCCACCTTTACTAAACTCTGCTCCCATATGTATGCTAAAAAATTACCAGTTCTTCATCATGCAAAGTGATCTTAAAAAAGGACCTTCTTTCCCTTTAAAAACAAAATTTCTTAAACCTTTTCATTTTCACTTTCTGCATCTTCCTCATATCCAAGATTACACCACATCACTGAAACAACCCACCTTTCTATCTAACTCTTCCTCTGATGTTAACAAGAGAATATTATCTGCAAAACAACTGCAGCTACTTCCATTATCTTCCTCTACAGTAAGGTAACACACCGTAATCACCTCTCCTTGCTCTAATCTCAAACATTGCCCAACCATAAAAAACATAATATATGGGAGGGTATTGATTGAGAGGGTGAAGGCATGTATAGAGCATCAGATTGGGGAAGAGCAGTGTGGTTTCAGAAGTGGTAGAGGATGTGTGGATCAGGTGTTTGCTGTGAAGAATGTATGTGAGAAATACTTAGAAAAGCAAATGGATTTGTATGTAGCATTTATGGATCTGGAGAAGGCATATGATAGAGTTGATAGAGATGCTCTGTGGAAGGTATTAAGAATATATGGTGTGGGAGGCAAGTTGTTAGAAGCAGTGAAAAGTTTTTATCGAGGATGTAAGGCATGTGTACGTGTAGGAAGAGAGGAAAGTGATTGGTTCTCAGTAAATGTAGGTTTGCGGCAGGGGTGTGTGATGTCTCCATGGTTGTTTAATTTGTTTATGGATGGGGTTGTTAGGGAGGTGAATGCAAGAGTTTTGGAAAGAGGGGCAAGTATGAAGTCTGTTGGGGATGAGAGAGCTTGGGAAGTGAGTCAGTTGTTGTTCGCTGATGATACAGCGCTGGTAGCTGATTCATGTGAGAAACTGCAGAAGCTGGTGACTGAGTTTGGTAAAGTGTGTGAAAGAAGAAAGTTAAGAGTAAATGTGAATAAGAGCAAGGTTATTAGGTACAGTAGGGTTGAGGGTCAATTCAATTGGGAGGTGAGTTTGAATGGAGAAAAACTGGAGGAAGTGAAGTGTTTTAGATATCTGGGAGTGGATCTGGCAGCGGATGGAACCATGGAAGCGGAAGTGGATCATAGGGTGGGGGAGGGGGCGAAAATTCTGGGAGCCTTGAAGAATGTGTGGAAGTCGAGAACATTATCTCGGAAAGCAAAAATGGGTATGTTTGAAGGAATAGTGGTTCCAACAATGTTGTATGGTTGCGAGGCGTGGACTATGGATAGAGTTGTGCGCAGGAGGATGGATGTGCTGGAAATGAGATGTTTGAGGACAATGTGTGGTGTGAGGTGGTTTGATCGAGTAAGTAACGTAAGGGTAAGAGAGATGTGTGGAAATAAAAAGAGCGTGGTTGAGAGAGCAGAAGAGGGTGTTTTGAAATGGTTTGGTCACATGGAGAGAATGAGTGAGGAAAGATTGACCAAGAGGATATATGTGTCGGAGGTGGAGGGAACGAGGAGAAGAGGGAGACCAAATTGGAGGTGGAAAGATGGAGTGAAAAAGATTTTGTGTGATCGGGGCCTGAACATGCAGGAGGGTGAAAGGAGGGCAAAGAATAGAGTGAATTGGAGCGATGTGGTATACCGGGGTTGACGTGCTGTCAGTGGGTTGAGGGTTGAATCAAGGCATGTGTATGGGGGTGGGTTGGGCCATTTCTTTCGTCTGTTTCCTTGCGCTACCTCGCAAACGCGGGAGACAGCGACAAAGCAAAAAAAAAAAAAAAAAAATATTAACCATGCTGACAGCACACATACTTGATGCATCTTTTCAAGGCAATCATTCATCCCACCATTAACTCTTTTTTTGAATATGCACTACTTCTATTGTACAAGTTAAATACTGCATTCTAAAGACTGCCATGCCAAGGCAATCACTCATCCCACCATTAACTCTTTTTTTGAATATGCACTACTTCTATTGTAAAAGTCAAATACTGCATTCAAAAGACTGCCATGCACACCTTATAGCATAAGATCTTTCCTTGTGTTTTCCTTTTCACTTTATCCTATGTCTTTTATAAATCCATAACTCTTACACATATTTCTCTAAAATCTATCTCGCTATCTACCTACATATCAGATGCCCATTCCTTCCTGGAACTCCCATCAAGGGACAGGCCACAGTAAAAGTCTCCACTTCTCTCTGTCCCTCCAGCACTCTTCCACTCTATTTCCACCACATCAAAGGTGGTCTTCCTCTCATACCAACCCCTTTAGTCATACTATCATACACAATCCTTGTAAACTCCCTCTCTTGCATTCTTTCCATATGCTCACACCACCTTCATTTCTTTTGTCATTCCACCTAGTCATACCACATTCTTCTCTCAAATACCTCATTTCCAAAGCCTGAATTCTTGAGCTCTGTGACTCATTCAATGTCCATGTTTCAGCTGTTTAGGTCAGGGTCAGGAGGACTATGTGGTCCCATAATCCTTTCTTCGTTTCCATACTGACACCTCTACCCTTCATTATGGTATTAAGGGACCCAATGACTTCAATCTTGTACTTCTCTCTCCTTTATCTCTTCCTCCATATCATCAAACTTACCCAAGATAGAAACCAAATACTTAAATTCTGTCAGCTCTTCCAATCTTTCTCCTCCATATCTAGTGCACACTTTAGTACACTTGCACACTTTAGTACACCTTCTTCTATCACACTGTAAAGCTTTGCAAAATCTATATTTTCACACTATCCTTTCAAACACCATTAATTTACTTTTACTCACATTTACCATCAATCGCTTAAGCTTACGCACATCATAAAACAAATTTACAGCCT
Source organism: Panulirus ornatus (assembly GCF_036320965.1). Taxonomy (NCBI): domain Eukaryota; kingdom Metazoa; phylum Arthropoda; class Malacostraca; order Decapoda; family Palinuridae; genus Panulirus; species Panulirus ornatus. Next base: position 7,093,069 of record NC_092245.1, on the reverse strand, counting down.
TCTGCAACCCCTCAAGAAACAGCATAGTATCACCTGCAAAAAAGGCTTGTCACCATCCACCATACCTCACCACCAAACTCCATCTTTGAACCTCTTTCCCCTAGTTCTGGTATTACCTCTCTTCTCTCTCCATCCATATATGTTAAAAAGCCACATCGACATCACACAGCCGTTTTACAACCACAAGTATGCCAAGACTTTTGCTCAACTCACTATCCACTCATACATAGGCAACTGCTCCTCTATAAAAGGTTTTCACACCACCCAGTAGTTGTCCTGCTGCTCCATATACCCTTACCACATCCTATAAAGCATTTTATTCTGTCATGTGCTTTCTCTAGATCCATAAAAGCTGTACAGCTTCTTACCTTTCGCTAGATACTCTTCAAAAATCATTCTCATTCCCCTACCTTTCCTAAACTTAATTGCTCCTCACTTAATCTCCATTCAGTCACATCCATCATTCTTTCAATCAACACTCTTGCATACACTTTTCCTGGTATACTTAACAGATTTATTCTCTTATAATTGCCACATACATCCTTAGCAACGCTTCCTTTGAATAACATTCCTCTGTTTCCATGCTAAATTATTTAACAAATGCATCCACTCTATCACACTTTGTACTTCATACTTCAAAATAAGCTATAATCCCATCCACTTCAGATTCAGACGCCTTCCCTACCTTCAACCTCATTATTGCTCTTTTTACCCCCTTCTTCCTATAGGCCCATGCACTTTCTATAGGCCCCCACATCTGTATCCTTTAACCTCCAGCCTCCATACCAATGCATGTAACAGCTGCTGCATCAACTTTTACATACATCAGTTCTTCACAATACTCTTTTCATCTTCCTTCCATCTTTCTCTAAGACTTTCTCTAATATTTGTCAAAAGACAAAAATCAGATATACACATCTTCTTTCCTTTGTACAATTGCCATGTTCTTCACCAGCAAAGTTCACTTGTTCATTTATCATGATCGATCACTATCCTTTCACACATTTTTCCAATTGAGCTATGGAGACTTATTCCTCTTTAATTCTTAACACTCAATTCTACTCCCCTTCTCTTTATAGAGTGGAAATTCCTACCACATACTGTTCTTGAGTTATCATGTTAACAAGAAAAAGTCTAGTGATAGACAGATACTGGGTTTGTGATATAATTCCAGTATACACTACAAGTAGTTATCATAAATAAAAACAGTGAGGGAAAGTGCAATATCAGGATGGGTGGTGAACTCTTGAAAGAATTTAAGCATTTGGGTGCAGTACTATGTAAACATTACACACTGGAAAAAGTAATAGAGCTACTCAAAGACAGAAGGTGAATGGATCCTTAGGAATGACTATGAAAAAGAAATATACAGAGACAAAATAGTTCTGCCTATCATATCCTAAAGATATGAAATATGAACATGGAACAGAGTAAACAGTTCTAGGGTTCAGGCTTTTGAAATTAGCTATATGAGAGTTATACACAGCATTGGAAATTGGGATGGAGAAAATAATGTCAAAGAGAAGAAAATATAATGGGTGTTGTGTCAATGAGTGGGTGAAGACAAATACTTAGAAATGGTTTGATCATGTGGAAGGGATGCATAATGATAGCTTAGAAAACAAACTACACATGAACAGGGTGCAGGGAAACAAAGAGAAGGGAGATAATTGTCATTTTGGGAGGGAAAAGTAAGATTCTCTTTAGGAGAGGACCCAGAAAGACATAAGGGTGATAAGCCTTGGAGGTGAGTTTGGATAGGGCAGACTGGATAAACAGATATTCTAGAGAAACCTCCAAAATCTCACAGGTTTAGAGTGCCATATTTCATAACCCAACGATGGGCAAATCAGATGCCACACTTAGGATGATGCAAAGACAAAAGGATTATATGAAAAAGTCATTTCCCAAAACGAACAGCTCTAAAATTTCAAAACATAATCAAAAGTCTTCCTAACAGATTTATTTGTGCTTTGTAAGAAGTTCTGGTAAATTCTGTATTACTCCACAAATATCTTGCACAATTAAAAAAAACTCAGGGGTCTAATAAAATTCTATTCTCTACAAACCTGTATTGTATATCTTCATAAATGAGAGATGATCTTCTTTTGCTTCATCTAAAGGTTGATACTGGGCCATGTAATGTTCAATCCTCTGCAAAAAGTCTGATAGAGCCTCCTCTGCAGTCATTCCACAGTAGTCTGGACTGCTTACTTTAACCTCCTGTTGAACATATTTTTGTCATATCAATACAAAATATAACTTCATATGCACTATTTTACATGTATATTACACAATACAGTATGGCATAATAGCACTGCATTTCAAGCATTTTCTTAAGCTAAAGGTAGGGTGCTTCATACAAAGCTAATTTCAGCATATACTATTCAGTGTTATTACATACAGATATCCTAATCAACAACTCTCATAAGATAGGATAACAATGATGATGCAAATATGCTTGAGGTAGCTCAGGGTTTCTTTTATCATATGGAATATCATGAAATAGATTGTGATACTACCCACAGGTATATCAAATACAAAGTTTCTAAGATATCCTCCAACTGATTTCCAAGAACTAACTAGAACAATTCTTCAAGGCATACATATGTTGCCTTCAGTGTAACATAGTTACTGGGAAAGAAATAAGAACGAAGGAAAATGTTTGAAAATATCAAAAACATCTATAAAGAATTAAGTTGACAGCTGAAGATGTAAGGTACACTAATATGATTTTCCCTATAACTCTGTCTATTCTCAAAACATTATCAATTAGCTCAAACCTCTTTCAATCTTTCCTTGAAGATTTGGGTTCTTACGAGGTTCAGATGTTCTATGTTTTGTTTTTCTCTTGTCTTTGATATGTGCAGAAGACTAAGGATACTACAAATGCCTTAGGCAATCTAGTTTTGGTACTTAGTTGTTTAACCTTGGAAGCCTACAGGTTATAAATTTCTCCATATTATGTATTTTGGATAAAGTTGTTTCCTTTCTCCAGTCAAGTACAAGTTATCAAGAGCCATATTTCATTTTTTGAAAGAGGATTCTTCTTGTAAATCATATCACCTGAACAAATAAACAGAAATTTTTCTTATTAGTCACTGGTGCTAAGAAAATAGTTAGGGAGATATAAACAATGTCCAGACATGAAAACTTTTCATTAGGTCCAGTGGAATCTCTGGGTGTGTAGTGGAGAGACAGATAAACCCTGACTCATGGAAAGTGTACACCAGAGTCTAACACAATTCAATTCATTAGAAGATGGGAAACAACTGTATAAAGGTTCATGAGAATCTGATTTAGACATTTTAAGTTATGATCAGGGTTAAGCTGGAAGTTAAAGTGTCACTCCCAATGACAGATAGATGATGGACAGATGACAAACAGACAGATGACAGAAAGATGTATTAGACAGAAGACAGACATGTATTGGACAAATGACTAAATGAATGACAGAGAGACATGGCATGGACACAGGACAACAATCAGCAAAGCAATTCCTATGTGTTGTCTGCCATGTTATGCAAATAAAACAAAAAGCCAACATACAAAGATAGATATAGGACAGACAGATGCAACACCTAAGTCACAAGGGCTTATTCAAAGTTGTAAAATATAAAAAAACAATCTAAATCTCTCATCTGATCAAATAAAAATTCAGTTAATTTCTTTAACACATATTTCTACCTGCTAATCCTTGCATTTCTGTCTGCTATAAACAGCTGTTGCTATTCTGTGAGGTTCACTTATTTTTCTGTAAGTCATTATACCAAACCAAGTACGTTACAACTAAACTAACAGTAACCCCTTTGCCCTCCTTGGCTTTCATCCTTAGTGACTAATCATATAAACACAAAATGATGAGACATCTCAAAGATCAACATGAGAAAAACATTTTACGCATGACCTACAATGTAAGAAGAGGGACATGCCTTTCATATCAATTGGACAACAGAATGCTGTTCAAATTATATCACATGATGTAGATCTGAAATAAAGGGACACCACAGAGTGATAACCAAGGAGAGATGAAAGTATGGACTTGTGAAGGAAGTAATTGTTGTAGGTGGAGATGGAAATTACCATAACTAAAAAAAAAAGCCATTACACATGACAAGTATATTCAAGATGAAGAAAGCCATACAGAGAGACATAATAACAAGGGTATGTGATACGTCATTTATTGTTACTGATGATGGTCTAAAGAGCTATTGTAAAAATATGGATGAAAGTCGAATCTGAAACAAACTATTGTCATTTTATATGTATTAAGGATCTTTTGAGGGGAAGGAAGAATGGGACAAGAAAAGGAAAAGATGTGAATAAATAGGGAAAATGGGTAAAAACTCAAGATAAGGGTGGGGAGAGAGGGAAGGAGAAATAGCTCAGGCTGGACCTTTGCATCATCCATAATCACATTCAGGTAGGGGTCTACACCTTCATGCATGTCATGTGAAAAGATCAAGAAGAGTTATGGTCCTAGAACTGAACCCCTTGGCACTTCACTAGTCACCTCAACCCATGTGGAGCAGGCTCCTCTAACATGCATCTTTCGTACCCTTCCACTGAGATAATTTCCTATCCAATGAAGTTGTTTCCCCTGCTATTCCTGCCTAGTGATCCAGCTTCTTAATCAGCCTTTTTTTCTGGCAATCCAAATACAAACAATCTGTCCACACTTCCCTGTTGTCAAAGACAGAGCTCATTCCCTCATAAAAAGTCTTTGAGGTGTTACACATGACTTTCTTTCCCTAAAATCTGTGTTACCTTTCACTTAAGTAGTCTCTCCTCTACAGAAAGTCATCCATTTTTCTAATTATCTTTTCTAGAATCTTTTCTAAAACCTCAGAGATCACACTCGTCTGTGAAACTGGTTTGTAGTTCAGGGCTTGTTCCCAGTCTCCTTTCCTTAGGATAGTTATAATGTTTACCCTTTTCTATTCCCTTGGCACAGTGCCTCTCTCCAATGACATATTGAACAGTATTTCAAGAGGTCTGTCTTGTGTATCTGCAAACCTCTTCAGCACATATTTGCAGGGAAATAATGCAAATGACTGGGAGATGTATAAAAGAAAGAGGCAGGAGGTCAAGAGAAAGATGCAAGAGGTGAAAGAGAAAGCAAATGAGAGTTGGGGTGAGAGAGTATCATTAGATTTTAGGGAGAATAAAAAGAAGTTTTGGAAGGAGGTAAATAAAGTCCGTAAGACAAGGGAACAAATGGGAAAATCAGTGAAGGGGGCTAATGGGGAGGTGATAACAAGTAGTGGTGATGTGAGAAGGAGACGGAGTGACTATTTTGAAGGTTGTTGAATGTGTTTGATGATAGAGTGGCAGATATAGGGTGTTTTGGTCAAGATGGTGTGCAAAGTGAGAGGGTTAGGGAGAATGATTTAGTAGCCAGAGAAGAGGCAGTAAAAGCTTTGCGGAAGATGAAAGCCAGCAAGGCAGCAGGTTTAGATGGTATTGCAGTGGAATTTATTAAAAAAGAGGGTGGGTGACTGTATTGTTGACTGGTTGCTAAGGTTACTTAATATATGTATGACTCATGGTGAGGTGCCTGAGGACTGGCGAAAGCTTGCATAGTGCCATTGTACAAAGGCAAAGGGGATAAAAGTGAGCGCTCAAATTACAGAGGTATAAGGATGTTTCGGCTCTGAGCGAAATGAAGCTCAAGGGTAAAGGGGAAGAGTGGTTTGGGAATGTTTTGGAAGTAAAGTCAGGGGTTGGTGTGAGGACAAGAGGAAAGGGAGGAGTAGGTCTACTCCTGAAACAGGAGTTGTGGGAGTATGTGATACAGTGTAAGAAATTAAACTCTAGATTGATATGGTTAAAACTGAAAGTGGATGGAGAGAGATGGGTGATTATTGGTGCCTATGCACCTGAGCATAAGAAAGATCACGAGAGGCAAGTGTTTTGGGAGCAGCTGAGCAAGTGCTAGCAGTTTTGATGCATGATATTGGGTTATAGTGATGGGTGATTTGAAAACAAAGGTGAGTAATGTTGCGTTGAGGGAATAATTGGTGTACATGGGGGTGTTCTGTATTGTAAATGGAAATGGTGAATAGCTTATAGATCTGTGTACTGAAAAAGGACTGGTGATTGGGAATACTTGATTAAAAAAGAGAGATATACATAAGTATACATATGTAAGTAGGAGAGATAGCCAGAGAGTATTATTCATGTGTTAACTGATATGCACATCAAAGAGAGACTTTTGGATGTTAATGTGATGAGAGGTGCAACTGGAGGGATCTATAATCATTATCTTCTGGAGGCGAAGGTGAAGATTTGCAGAGGCTTTCAGAAAAGAAGAGAGAATGTTTGGGTGAAGAGAGAGGTGAGGTTAAGTAAGCTCGGGAAGGAGGCTTGTGTGAGGAAGTACCAGGAGAGACTGAGTTCAGAATGGAAAATGGTAAGAGCAAAGGACATAAGGGGAGTGGGGGAGGAATGGAATGTATTAAGGGAAGCAGTGATGGCTTGTGCAAAAGATGCTTGTGGCATAAGAAGCGTGGGTGGTGGGCAGATTAGAAAGGGTAGTGAGTGGTGGGATGAAGAAGTAAGATTATTGGTGAAAGAGACGAGAGAGGCATTTGGACAATTTTTGCAGGGAAATGTGCAAGTGACTGAGAGATGTATAAAAGAAAGAGGCAGGAGGTCAAGAGAAAGGAACAAGTGGTGAAAAGAAGGGCAAATAAGAGTTGGAGTGAGAGAGTATCATCATATTTTAAGGAGAATGAAAAGATGTTTTGGAAGGAGGTAAATAAAGTGTGTAAGACAAGAGAACAAGTGGGAACATTGGTGAAGGGGGCTAATGGGGAGGTAATAACAAGTAGTGGTGATGTGGGAAGGAGATAGAGTGGGTATTTTGAAGGTTTGTTGAATGTGTTTGATGATAGAATGGCAGATATACGGTGTTTTGGTCGAGGTCGTGTGCGAAGTGAGACGGTCAGGGAGAATGATTTGGTGAACAGAAAAGAGGTAGTGAAAACTTTGCAGATGATGAAAGCCAGTAAGGAGGGGGGTTTGGATGGTATTGCAGAGGAATTTATTAAAAAAGGGGGTGACTGTGTTGTTGACTGGTTGGTGAGGATATTTAATGTATGTATGGCTCATGGTGAAGTGCCTGAGGATTGGCGGAAGGCATGCATAGTGCCATTGTACAAAGGCAAAGGGGGTAAAGGTGAGTGTTCAAATTACAGAGGTGTAAGTTTGTTGAGTATTTCTGGGAAATTATATGCAAGGGTATTGAATGAGAGGGTGAAGGTATGTACAGAACATCAGATTGGAGAAGAGCAGTGTGGTTTCAGAAGTGGTATAGGATGTGTGGATCAGGTGTTTGCTTTGAAGAATGTATGAGGGAAATACTTAGAAAAACAAATGGATCTGTATGTATCATTTATGGATCTGGAGAAGGCAAATGATAGAGTTGATAGAGATGCTCTGTGGATGGTATTTAGAGTATATGGTGTGGGAGGAAGTTGCTGGAAGAAGTGAATAGTTTTTATTGAGGATGTAAGGTATGTTTACTAATAGGAAGAGAGGAAAGTGATTGGTTCTCAGTGAATGTCGGTTTGTGGCAGGGGGTGCGTGGTCTCCATAGTTGTTTAGTTTGTTTATGGATGGGGTTGTTGGGGAGGTGAATGCAAGAGTTTTGGAGAGATGGGCAAGTATGCAGTCTGTTTTGGATGAGAAGGCTTAGGAAGTGAGTCAGTTGTTGTTTGCAGATGATAAAGCACTGGTGGCTGATTCAGGTGAGAAACTGCAGAAGCTGGTGACTGAGTTTGGTAAAGTGTGTGAAAGAAGAAACCTGAGAGAAAATGTAAATAAGAGCAAGCTTATTAGGTACAGTAGGGTTGAGGGACAAGTTAATTGAGAGGTAAGTTTGGAGAAAAACTGGAGGAAGTGAAGTGTTTTAGATCTGGGAGTGGATTTAGCAGTGGATGGATCCGTGGAAGCAGAAGTGAGTCACAGGGTGGAGGAGAGGGCAAAAGTTCTGGGAGCGTTGAAAAATGTGTGGAAGTTGAGAATATTATCTCAGAAAGCAAAAATGGGTATGTTTGAAGGAATAGTGGTTCCAACAATGTTATACGGTTTTGAGGCGTGGGCTATCGATAGGGATGTGCGGAGGAGGATGGATGTGTTGGAAATGAAATGTTTAAGGGCAATATGTAGTGTGAGGTGGTTTGATTGAGTTAGTAATGAAAGGGTAAGAGAGATGTGTGGTAATAAAAAGCGTGTGGTTGAGAGAGCAGAAGCGGGTGTATTGAAATGGTTTGATCACATGAACAGAATGAGTGAGGAAAGATTGACAAAGAGGATATATGTGTCAGAGGTGGAGGGAACAAGAAGTGGGAGACCAAACTGGAGGTGGAAGGACGGAGTGAAAAAGATTTTGAGCGATCGGGTCTGAACATACAGGAGGGTGAAAGGCATGCAAGAAATAGAGTGAATTGGAACGATGTGGTATACTGGCATTGACATGTTGTCAATGGATTGAACCAGGGCATGTGAAGCGTCTGGGGTAAACCATGGAAAGTTTTGTTGGGCCTAGATAAGGAAAGGGAGCTGTGGTTTCGGTGCACTGTAAATGACAGCTAGAGACTGAGTCTGGATGAAAGTGGCCTTTGTTGTCTTTTCCTAGCACTACCTCATGTGCGTGCGGGGGAGGGGGTGCCATTTCATGTGTGGCGGGGTGGCGATGGGAATGAATAAAGGCTGCAAGTATGAATTATGTACATGTGTATATATATGTATATGTCTGTGTATGTATGTATATATGTATCCATTGAAATGAATAGGTATGTTTTTGTGCGTGTGTGGACGTGTATGTATATACATGTGTATGTGGGTGGGTTGGGCCATTCTTTAATCTGTTTCCTTGCACTACCTCGCTAACGTGGGAGACAGAACCAAATTATAATAAATAAATAAATAAATGAATGAAATGTATAGGTATGTATGTATGAAATGTTTCGGTGCATTATACATGACAGCTAGAGAATGAGTGTGAACAAATGTGGCTTTTTTTGTGTTTCCTAGCACTACCTCGCATGCATGCGGGGGGAGAGGGTTGTCATTTCATGTGTGACGGGGTGGCAACAGGAATGAATAAAGGCAGGAAGTATGAATTATGTACATGTGTATATATGTACATGCCTGTGTATGTATATGTATGTATACGTTGAAATGTAGATGTATGTTTATGTGCTTGTGTGGACACGTATGTATATACATGTGTATGTGGGTGGGTTGGCCATTCTTTCTTCTGTTTCCTTGTGCTACCTCGCTAACGCGGGAGACCGATAAAGTATAATGAATACATAAAAAAATAAATGAAATGTATAGGTATGTATATGAGCGTTTGTGGATGTGTATATATATACATGTGCATATAGGTGGGTTGGGCTATTCTTTCGTGTGTTTCCTTGTGCTATCTCGTTAACAAGGGAGACAGCGACAAAATATGACATGCATATGTGGGTGGGTAGGGCCGTTTCTTTCGTCTGTTTCCTGGCACTACCTTGCTAACGCGGGAGACAGCAACAAAGCAAAATGAAAATAAATAAATATAAGAAAAAATATATATATATATATATATATATATATATATATATATATATATATATATATATATATATATATATATATATATATTTTTTTTTTTTTTTTACTTTGTCGCTGTCTCCCGCGTTTGCGAGGTAGCGCAAGGAAACAGACGAAAGAAATGGCCCAACCCCCCCCCATACACATGTATATACATACGTCCACACCCGCAAATATACATACCTACACAGCTTTCCATGGTTTACCCCAGACGCTTCACATACCTTGATTCAATCCACTGACAGCACATCAACCACGGTATACCACATCCATCCAATTCACTCTATTCCTTGCCCTCCTTTCACCCTCCTGCATGTTCACGCCCCGATCACACAAAATCTTTTTCACTCCATCTTTCCACCTCCAATTTGGTCTCCCAATTTTCCTCGTTCCCTCCACCTCCGACATATATATCCTCTTGGTCAATCTTTCCTCACTCATTCTCTCCATGTAACCAAACCATTTCAAAACACCCTCTTCTGATCTCTCAACCACGCTCTTTTTATTTCCACACATCTCTCTTACCCTTACGTTACTTACTCGATCAAACCACCTCACACCACACATTGTCCTCAAACATCTCATTTCCAGCACATCCATCCTCCTGCGCACAACTCTATCCATAGCCCACGCCTCGCAACCATACAACATTGTTGGAACCACTATTCCTTCAAACATACCCATTTTTCCTTTCCGAGATAATGTTCTCGACTTCCACACATTCTTCAAGGCTCCCAGGATTTTCACCCCCTCCCCCACCCTATGATCCACTTCCGCTTCCATGGTTCCATCCGCTGCCAGATCCACTCCCAGATATCTAAAACACTTCACTTCCTCCAGTTCTTCTCCATTCAAACTCACCTCCCAATTGACTTGACCCTCAACCCTACTGTACCTAATAACCTTGCTCTTATTCACATTTACTCTTAACTTTCTTCTTCCACACACTTTACCAGACTCAGTCACCAGCTTCTGCAGTTTCTCACATGAATCAGCCACCAGCGCTGTATCATCAGCGAACAACAACTGACTCACTTCCCAAGCTCTCTCATCCCCAACAGACTTCATACTTGCTCCTCTTTCCAAAACTCTTGCATTCACCTCCCTAACAACCCCATCCATAAACAAATTAAACAACCATGGAGACATCACACACCCCTGCCGCATATATATATATATATATATATATATATATATATATATATATTTTTCTTTCATACTATTCGCCATTTCCCGCATTAGCGAGGTAGCGTTAAGAACAGAGGACTGGGCCTTTGAGGGAATATCCTCACCTGGCCCCATTCTCCGTTTTTTTTTATTTTGCTTTGTCGCTGTCTCCCGCGTTTGCGAGGATAGCGCAAGGAAACAGACGAAAGAAATGGCCCAACCCACCCCTATACACAATGTATATACATACACGTCCACACACGCAAATATACATACCTATACATCTCAATGTACACATATATACACACACACAGACACACACATATATACCCATGCACACAATTCACACTGTCTGCCTTTATTCATTCCCATCGCCACCTCGCCACACATGGAATACAATCCCCCTCCCCCCTCATGTGTGCTAGGTAGCACTAGGAAAAGACAACAAAGGCCCCATTTGTTCACACTCAGTCTGTAGCTGTCATGCAATAATGCCCGAAACCACAGCTCCCTTTCTACATCCAGGCCCCACACAACTTTCCATGGTTTACCCCAGACGCTTCACATGCCCTGATTCAATCCACGCCTCGCAACCATACAACATTGTTGGAACCACTATTCCTTCAAACATACCCATTTTTGCATTCCGAGACAATGTTCTCGACTTCCACACATTCTTCAAGGCTCCCAGGATTTTCGCCCCCTCCCCCACCCTATGATTCACTTCCGCTTCCATGGTTCCATCCGCTGCCAGATCCACTCCCAGATATCTAAAACACTTTACTTCCTCCAGTTTTTCTCCATTCAAACTTACCTCCCAATTGACTTGACCCTCAACCCTACTGTACCTAATAACCTTGCTCTTATTCACATTTACTCTTAACTTTCTTCTTTCACACACTTTACCAAACTCAGTCACAAGCTTCTGCAGTTTCTCACATGAATCAGCCACCAGCGCTCTATCATCAGCGAACAACAACTGACTCACTTCCCAAGCTCTCTCATCCACAACAGACTTCATACTTGCCCCTCTTTCCAAAACTCTTGCATTCACCTCCCTAACAACCCCATCCATAAACAAATTAAAAAACCATGGAGACATCATACACCCCTGCCGCAATCCTACATTCACTGAGAACCAATCACTTTCCTCTCTTACTACACGTATATATGCCCTACATCCTCGATAAAAACTTTTCACTGCTTCTAACAACTTGCCTCCCACACCATATATTCTTAATACCTTCCACAGAGCATCTCTATCAACTCTATCATATGCCTTCTCCAGATCCTTAAATGCTACATACAAATCCATTTGCTTTTCTAAGTATTTCTCACACTTAGAAAAGCAAATATATACATATATATATATATATATATATATATATATATATATATATATATATATATATATATATATATATATATATTTTTTTTTCTTTTTGCCGCTGTATCCCGCGTTTGTGAGGTAGCGCAAGGAAACAGACGAAAGAAATGGCCCAACCCACCCCCATACACATGTATATACATACGTCCACACACGCAAATATGCATACCTACACAGCTTTCCATGGTTTACCCCAGACACTTCACATGCCCTGATTCAATCCACTGACAGCACATCAACCACGGTATACCACATCCATCCAATTCACTCTATTCCTTGCCCTCCTTTCACCCTCCTGCATGTTCACGCCCCGATCACACAAAATCTTTTTCACTCCATCTTTCCACCTCCAATTTGGTCTCCCAATTTTCCTCGTTCCCTCCACCTCCGACATATATATCCTCTTGGTCAATCTTTCCTCACTCATTCTCTCCATGTAACCAAACCATTTCAAAACACCCTCTTCTGATCTCTCAACCACGCTCTTTTTATTTCCACACATCTCTCTTACCCTTACGTTACTTACTCGATCAAACCACCTCACACCACACATTGTCCTCAAACATCTCATTTCCAGCACATCCATCCTCCTGCGCACAACTCTATCCATAGCCCACGCCTCGCAACCATACAACATTGTTGGAACCACTATTCCTTCAAACATACCCATTTTTCCTTTCCGAGATAATGTTCTCGACTTCCACACATTCTTCAAGGCTCCCAGGATTTTCACCCCCTCCCCCACCCTATGATCCACTTCCGCTTCCATGGTTCCATCCGCTGCCAGATCCACTCCCAGATATCTAAAACACTTTACTTCCTCCAGTTTTTCTCCATTCAAACTTACCTTCCAATTGACTTGACCCTCAACCCTACTGTACCTAATTACCTTGCTCTTATTCACATTTACTCTTAACTTTCTTCTTTCACACACTTTACCAAACTCAGTCACAAGCTTCTGCAGTTTCTCACATGAATCAGCCACCAGCGCTCTATCATCAGCGAACAACAACTGACTCACTTCCCAAGCTCTCTCATCCACAACAGACTTCATACTTGCCCCTCTTTCCAAAACTCTTGCATTCACCTCCCTAACAACCCCATCCATAAACAAATTAAACAACCATGGAGACATCACACACCCCTGCCGCAAACCTACATTCACTGAGAACCAATCACTTTCCTCTCTTCCTACACGTACACATGCCTTACATCCTTGATAAAATTTTCACTGCTTCTAACAACTTGCCTCCCACACCATATATTCTTAATACCTTCCAAAGAGCATCTCTATCAACTCTATCATATGCCTTCTCCAGATCCATAAATGCTACATACAAATCCATTTGCTTTTCTAAGTATTTCTCTCATACATTCTTCAAAGCAAACACCTGATCCACACATCCTCTACCACTTCTCAAACCACACTGCTCTTCCCCAATCTGATGCTCTGTACATGCCTTCACCCTCTCAATCAATACCCTCCCATATAATTTACCAGGAATACCTCTGTAATTTGAGCACTCACTCTTATCCCCTTTGCCTTTGTACAATGGCACTATGCAAGCATTCTGCCAATCCTCAGGCACCTTACCATGAGTCATACATACATTAAATAACCTTACCAACCAGTCAACAATACAGTCACCCCCTCTTTTAATAGATTCCACTGCAATACCATCCAAACCCGCTGCCTTGCTGGATTTCATCTTCCACAAAGCTTTTACTACCTCTTCTCTGTTTACCAAATCATTTTCCCTAACCCTCTCACTTTGCACACCACCACGACCAAAACACCCTATATCTGCCACTCTATCATCAAAAACATTCAACAAACCATCAAAATACTCACTCCATCTCCTTCTCACATCACCACTACTTGTTATCACCTCCCCATTAGCCCCCTTCACTGAAGTTCCCATTTGCTCCCTTGTCTTACGCACTTTACTTACCTCCTTCCAGAACATCTTTTTATTCTCCCTAAAATTTAATGACACTCTCCCACCCCAACTCTCATTTGCCCTCTTTTTCACCTCTTGCACCTTTCTCTTGACCTCCTGTCTCTTTCTTTTATACATCTCCCACTCATATGCATTTTTTCCCTGCAAAAATCGTCCAAATGACTCTCTCTTCTCTTTCACAAATAATCTTACTTCTTCATCCCACCACTCACTACCCTTTCTAATCTGCCCACCTCCCACGCATTCTCATGCCACAAGCATCTTTTGCGCAAGCCATCACTGATTCCCTAAATACATCCCATTCCTCCCCCACTCCCCTTACCTTCTTTGTGCTCACCTATTTCCATTCTGTACTCAGTCTCTCCTGGTACTTCCTCACACAAGTCTCCTTCCCAAGCTCACTTACTCTCACCACCCTCTTCACCCCAACATTCTCTCTTCTTTTCTGAAAACCCATACAAATCTTCACCTTCGCCTCCACAAGATAATGATCAGACATCCCTCCACTTGCACCTCTCAGCACACTAACATCCAAAAGTCTCTCGTTCGTGTGCCTGTCAATTAACACATAATCCAATAACACTCTCTGGCCATCTCTCCTACTTACATACGTATACTTATGTTTATCTCACTTTTTAAACCAGGTATTCCCAATCACCAGTCCTTTTTCAGCACATAAATCTACAAGCTCTTCACCATTTCCATATACAACACTGAACACCCCATGTATACCAATTATTCCCTCAACTGCCATATGACTCACCTTTGCATTCAAATCACCCATCACTATAACCCGGTTTGTGCATCAAAACCACTAACACACTCATTTACCTGCTCCCAAAACACTTGCTTCTCATGATCTTTCTTCTCATGCCCAGCTGCAGATACACCAATAATCACCCATCTCTCTCCATCAACTTTCAGTTTTACCCATATTAATCGAGAATTTACTTTGTTACATTCTATCACATACTCCCACAACTCCTGTTTCAGGAGTAGTGCTACTCCTTCCCTTGCTCTTGTCCTCTCACTAACTAACATATATATATATGTCGTAGAAAGCGACTAGAGGGGACGGGAGCGGGGGGCCAGAAATCCTCCCCTCCTTGTACTTTTTTAACTTTCTAAAATGGGAAACAGAAGAAGGAGTCACGCGGGGAGTGCTCATCCTCCTCGAAGGCTCAGATTGGGGTGCCTAAATGTGTGTGGATGTAACCAAGATGTGAAAAAAGGAGAGATAGGTAGTATGTTTGAGGAAAGGAACCTGGATATTTTGGCTCTGAGTGAAACGAAGCTCAAGGGAAAAGGGGAAGAGTGGTTTGGGAAGGTCCTGGGAGTAAAGTCAGGGGTTGGTGAGAAGACAAGAGCAAGGGAAGGAGTAGCAATACTCCTGAAACAGGAGTTGTGGGAGTATGTGATAGAATGTAAGAAAGTAAATTCTCGATTAATATGGGTAAAACTGAAAGTTGATGGAGAGAGATGGGTGATTATTGGTGCATATGCACCTGGGCATGAGAAGAAAGATCATGAGAGGCAAGTGTTTTGGGAGCAGCTGAATGAGTGTGTTAGTGGTTTTGATGAACGAGACCGGGTTATAGTGATGGGTGATTTGAATGCAAAGGTGAGTAATGTGGCAGTTGAGGGAATAATTGGTATACATGGGGTGTTCAGTGTTGTAAATGGAAATGGTGAAGAGCTTGTAGATTTATGTGCTGAAAAAGGACTGATGATTGGGAATACCTGGTTTAAAAAGCGAGATATACATAAGTATACTTATGTAAGTAGGAGAGATGGCCAGAGAGCGTTATTGGATTACGTGTTAATTGACAGGCGCGCGAAAGAGAGACTTTTGGATGTTAATGTGCTGAGAGGTGCAACTGGACGGATGTCTGATCATTATCTTGTGGAGGCTAAGGTGAAGATTTGTATGGGTTTTCAGAAACGAAGAGTGAATGTTGGGGTGAAGAGGGTGGTGCGAGTAAGTGAGCTTGGGAAGGAGACTTGTGTGAGGAAGTACCAGGAGAGACTGAGTACAGAATGGAAAAAGGTGAGAACAATGGAAGTAAGGGGAGTGGGGGAGGAATGTGATGTATTTAGGGAATCAGTGATGGATTGCGCAAAAGATGCTTGTGGCATGAGAAGAGTGGGAGATGGGTTGATTAGAAAGGGTAGTGAGTGGTGGGATGAAGAAGTAAGAGTATTAGTGAAAGAGAAGAGAGAGGCATTTGGACGATTTTTGCAGGGAAAAAATGCAATTGAGTGGGAGATGTATAAAAGAAAGAGACAGGAGGTCAAGAGAAAGGTGCAAGAGGTGAAAAAAAGGGCAGATGAGAGTTGGGGCGAGAGAGTATCATTAAATTTTAGGGAGAATAAAAAGATGTTCTGGAAGGAGGTAAATAAAGTGCGTAAGACAAGGGAGCAAATGGGAACTTCAGTGAAGGGCGCAAATGGGGAGGTGATAACAAGTAGTGGTGATGTGAGAAGGAGATGGAGTGAGTATTTTGAAGGTTTGTTGAATGTGTTTGATGATAGAGTGGCAGATATAGGGTGTTTTGGTTGAGGTGGTGTGCAAAGTGAGAGGGTTAGGGAAAATGATTTGGTAAACAGAGAAGAGGTAGTAAAAGCTTTGCGGAAGATGAAAGCCGGCAAGGCAGCAGGTTAGGATGGTATTGCAGTGGAATTTATTAAAAAAGGGGGTGACTGTACTGTTGACTGGTTGATAAGGTTATTTAATGTATGTATGACTCATGGTGAGGTGCCTGAGGATTGGCGGAATGCGTGCATAGTGCCATTGTACAAAGGCAAAGGGGATAAGAGTGAGTGCTCAAATTACAGAGGTATAAGTTTGTTGAGTATTCCTGGTAAATTATATGGGAGGGTATTGATTGAGAGGGTGAAAGCAGGTACAGAGCATCAGATTGGGGAAGAGCAGTGTGGTTTCAGAAGTGGTAGAGGATGTGTGGATCAGGTGTTTGCTTTGAAGAATGTATGAGAGAAATACTTAGAAAAGCAAATGGATTTGTATGTAGCATTCATGGATCTGGAGAAGGCATATGATAGAGTTGATAGAGATGCTCTGTGGAAGGTATTAAGAATATATGGTGTGGAAGGGAAGTTGTTAGAAGCAGTGAAAAGTTTTTATCGAGGATGTAAGGCATGTGTACGTGTAGGAAGAGAGGAAAGTGATTGGTTCTCAGTGAATGTAGGTTTGTGGCAGGGGTGTGTGATGTCTCCATGGTTGTTTAATTTGTTTATGGATGGGGCTGTTAGGGAGGTGAATGCAAGAGTTTTGGAAAGAGGGGCAAGTATGAAGTCTGTTGGGGATGAGAGAGCTTGGGAAGTGAGTCAGTTGTTGTTCGCTGATGATACAGCGCTGGTGGCTGATTCATGTGAGAAACTGCAGAAGCTTGTGACTGAGTTTGGTAAAGTGTGTGAAAGAAGAAAGTTAAGAGTAAATGTGAATAAGAGCAAGGTTATTAGGTACAGTAGGGTTGAGGGTCAAGTCAATTGGGAGGTGAGTTTGAATGAAGAAAAACTGGAGGAAGTGAAGTGTTTTAGATATTTGGGAGTGGATCTGGCAGTGGATGGAACCATGGAAGCGGAAGTGGATCATAGGGTGGGGGAGGGGGCGAAAATTCTGGGAGCCTTGAAGAATGTGTGGAAGTCGAGAACATTATCTCAGAAAGCAAAAATGGGTATGTTTGAAGGAATAGAGGTTCCAACAATGTTGTATGGTTGCGAGGCGTGGGCTATGGATAGAGTGGTGCGCAGGAGGATGGATGTGCTGGAAATGAGATGTTTGAGGACAATGTGTGGTGTGAGGTGGTTTGATAGAGTAAGTAACGTAAGGGTAAGAGAGATGTGTGGAAATAAAAAGAGTGTGGTTGAGAGAGCAGAAGAGGGTGTTTTGAAATGGTTTGGGCACATGGAGAGAATGAGTGAGGAAAGATTGACCAAGAATATATATGTGTCGGAGGTGGAGGGAACGAGGAGAAGAGGGAGACCAAATTGGAGGTGGAAAGATGGAGTGAAGATTTTGTGTGATCGGGGCCTGAACATGCAGGAGGGTGAAAGGAGGGCAAGGAATAGAGTGAATTGGATCGATGTGGTATACCGGGGTTGACGTGCTGTCGGTGGATTGAATCAGGGCATGTGAAGCGTCTGGGGTAAACCATGGAAAGCTGTGTAGGTATGTATATTTGCGTGTGTGGATGTATGTATATACATGTGTATGGGGGTGGGTTGGGCCATTTCTTTCGTCTGTTTCCTTGCGCTACCTCGCAAACGCGGGAGACAGCGACAAAGCAAAAAAAAATAAATATATATATATTTTTTTTTTTTTTTTATATATATATATGGATATATTTGAAGTAGTAGTGGTTCCAACAATGTTGTATGGTTGCGAGGCGTGGGCTGTGGATAGAGTTGTGCGCAGGAGGATGGATGTGCTGGAAATGAGATGTTTGAGGACAATATGTGGTGTCAGGTGGTTTGATCGAGTAAGTAATAATAGGGTAAGAGAGATGTGTGGTAATAAAAAGAGTGTGGTTGAGAGAGCAGAAGAGGATGTTTTGAAATGGTTTGGTCACATGGAGAGAATGAGTGAGGAAAGATTGACCAAGAGGATATATGTGTCAGAGGTGGAGGAACGAGGAGAAGTGGGAGACCAAATTGGAGGTGGAAAGATGGAGTGAAAAAGATTTTGAGTGATCGGGGCCTGAACATGCAGGAGGGTGAAAGGCGTGCGAGGAATAGAGTGAACTGGAACGATGTAGTATACCAGGGTCGACGTGGTGTATATGGATTGAACCAGGGCATGTGAAGCATCTAGGGTAAACCATGGAAAGTTCTGTGGGTCCTTAATGTGGAAAGGGAGCTGTGGTTTCAGTGTATCATTACATGACAGCTAGAGACTGAGTGTGAACGAATGGGGCCTTTGTTGTCTTCCTAGTGCTACCTTGCACACATGAGGGGGGAGGGGGGGGTTTTTTTCATGTGTGGCAAGGTGGTGATGGGAATGAATAAAGGCAGACAGTATGAACTATGTACATGTGTATATATGTATATGTCTGTGTGTGTATACATATGTATACGGTGAAATGTATATGTATGTATTTTTGCGTTGGTGGACGTGTATGTATATACATGTGTATGTGGGTGGGTTGGGCCATTCTCTCGTCTGTTTCCTTGCGCTACTTCGCTAATGCGGGAGACAGCAAAAAAACAGAATAAATAAAATAAACAAATATATATATATATGACTGAGTTTGGTAAAGTGTGTGGTAGAAGAAAGTTAAGAGTAAATGTGAATAAGAGCAAGGTTATTAGGTACAGTAGGGTTGAGGGTCAAGTCAATTGGGAGGTGAGTTTGAATGGAGAAAAACTGGAGGAAGTGAAGTGTTTTAGATATCTGGGAGTGGATCTGGCAGTGGATGGAACCATGGAAGCGGAAGTGGATCATAGGGTGGGGGAGGGGGCGAAAATTCTTGGGGCCTTGAAGAATGTGTGGAAGTCGAGAACATTATCTCGGAAAGCAAAAATGGGTATGTTTGAAGGAATAGTGGTTCCAACAATGTTGTATGGTTGCGAGGCGTGGGCTATGGATAGAGTTGTGCGCAGGAGAATGGATGTGCTGGAAATGAGATGTTTGAGGACAATGTGTGGTGTGAGGTGGTTTGATCGAGTGAGTAACGTAAGGGTAAGAGAGATGTGTGGAAATAAAAAGAGTGTGGTTGAGAGAGCAGAAGAGGGTGTTTTGAAGTGGTTTGGGCACATGGAGAGAATGAGTGAGGAAAGATTGACCAAGAGGATATATGTGTCGGAGGTGGAGGGAACGAGGAGAAGTGGGAGACCAAATTGGAGGTGGAAAGATGGAGTGAAAAAGATTTTGTGTGATCGGGGCCTGAACATGCAGGAGGGTGAAAGGAGGGCAAGGAATAAAGTGAATTGGAGCGATGTGGTATACCGGGGTTGACGTGCTGTCAGTGGATTGAATCAAGGCATGTGAAGCGTCTGGGGTAAACCATGGAAAGCTGTGTAGGTATGTATATTTGAGTGTGTGGACGTATGTATATACATGTGTATGGGGGAGGGTTGGGCCATTTCTTTCGTCTGTTTCCTTGCGCTACCTCGCAAATGCGGGAGACAGCGACAAAGTATAATAATAATAAATAATAATATATATACATATATGAGAGTTGGGGTGAGAGAGTATCATTAAATTTTAGGGAGAATAAAAAGATGTTCTGGAAGGAGGTAAATAAAGTGTGTAAGACAAGGGAGCAAATGGGAACTTCAGTGAAGGGCGCAAATGGGGAGGTGATAACAAGTAGTGGTGATGTGAGAAGGAGATGGAGTGAGTATTTTGAAGGTTTGTTGAATGTGTTTGATGATAGAGTGGCAGAAATAGGGTGTTTTGGTCGAGGTGGTGTGCAAAGTGAGAGGGTTAGGGAAAATGATTTGGTAAACAGAGAAGAGGTAGTAAAAGCTTTGCGGAAGATGAAAGCCGGCAAGGCAGTAGGTTTGGATGGTATTGCAGTGGAATTTATAAAAAAAAAAGGGGGTGACTGTATTATTGACTGGTTGGTAAGGTTATTTAATGTATGTATGACTCATGGTGAGGTGCCTGAAGATTGGCGGAATGCGTGCATAGTGCCATTGTACAAAGGCAAAGGGGATAAGAGTGAGTGCTCAAATTACAAAGGTATAAGTTTGCTGAGTATTCCTGGTAAATTATATGGGAGGGTATTGATTGAGAGGGTGAAGGCATGTACAGAGCATCAGATTGGGGAAGAGCAGTGTAGTTTCAGAAGTGGTAGAGGATGTGTGGATCAGGTGTTCGCTTTGAAGAATGTATGTGAGAAATACTTAGAAAAGCAAATGGATTTGTATGTTGCATTTATGGATCTGGAGAAGGCATTTGATAGAGTTGATAGAGATGCTCTGTGGAAGGTATTAAGAATATATGGTGTGGGAGGCAAGTTGTTAGAAGCAGTGAAAAGTTTTTATTGAGGATGTAAGGCATGTGTACGTGTAGGAAGAGAGGAAAGTGATTGGTTCTCAGTGAATGTAGTTTTGCGGCAGGGGTGTGTGATGTCTCCATGGTTGTTTAATATGTTTATGGATGGGGTTGTTAGGGAGGTGAATGCAAGAGTTTTGGAAAGAGGGGCAAGTATGCAGTCTGTTGGGGATGAGAGATCTTGGGAAGTGAGTCAGTTGTTCGCTGATGATACAGCGCTGGTGGCTGATTCATGTGAGAAACTGCAGAAGCTGGTGACTGAGTTTGGTAAAGTGTGTGAAAGAAGAAAGTTAAGAGTAAATGTGAATAAGAGCAAGGTTATTAGGTACAGTAGGGTTGAGGGTCAAGTCAATTGGGAGGTAAGTTTGAATGGAGAAAAACTGGAGGAAGTAAAGTGTTTTAGTGGATCTGGCAGCGGATGGAACCATGGAAGCGGAAGTGGATCATAGGGTGGGGGAGGGGGCGAAAATCCTGGGAGCCTTGAAGAATGTGTGGAAGTCGAGAACATTATCTCGGAAAGCAAAAATGGGTATGTTTGAAGGAATAGTGGTTCCAACAATGTTGTATGGTTGCGAGGCGTGGGCTATGGATAGAGTTGTGCGCAGGAGGATGGTTGTGCTGGAAATGAGATGTTTGAGGACAATGTGTGGTGTGAGGTGGTTTGATCGAGTAAGTAACGTAAGGGTAAGAGAGATGTGTGGAAATAAAAAGAGCGTGGTTGAGAGAGCAGAAGAGGGTGTTTTGAAATGGTTTGGGCACATGGAGAGAATGAGTGAGGAAAGATTGACCAAGAGGATATATGTGTCGGAGGTGGAGGGAATGAGGAGAAGTGGGAGACCAAATTGGAGGTGGAAAGATGGAGTGAAAAAGATTTTGTGTGATCGGGGCCTGAACATGCAGGAGGGTGAAAGGAGGGCAAGGAATAGAGTGAATTGGAGCGATGTCATATACCAGGGTTGACGTGCTGTCAGTGGATTGAATCAGGGCATGTGAAGCGTCTGGGGTAAACCATGGAAAGCTGTGTAGGTATGTATATTTGCGTGTGTGGACGTATGTATATACATGTGTATGGGGGTGGGTTGTGCCATTTCTTTCATCTGTTTCCTTGCGCTACCTCGCAAACGCGGGAGAAAGCAACAAAGCAAAAAAAAAAAATAATAATTCATATTTATATTTTGCTTTGTCGCTGTCTCCCGCGTTTGCGAGGTAGCGCAAGGAAACAGACGAAAGTAATGGCCTAACCCACCCCCATACACATGTATATACATACACATCCACACACGCAAATATACATACCTCATGTGTGCGAGGTAGCGCTAGGAAAAAACAACAAAGGCCCCATTCGTTCACACTCAGTCTCTAGCTGTCATGCAATAATGCCCGAAACCACAGCTCCCTTTCCACAACCAGGCCCCACACAACTTTCCATGGTTTACCCCAGACGCTTCACATGCCCTGATTCAATCCACTGACAGCATGTCAATCCCGGTATACCACATCGATCCAATTCACTCTATTCTTTGCCCGCCTTTCACTCTCCTGCATGTTCAGGCCCCGATCACTCAAAATCTTTTTCATTCCATCTTTCCACCTCCAATTTGGTCTCCCTCTTCTCCTCATTCCCTCCACCTCAGACACATATATCCTCTTGGTCAATCTTTCCTCACTCATTCTCTCCATGTGCCCAAACCATTTCACAACACCCTCTTTTGCTCTCTCAACCACACTCTTTTTATTTCCACACATCTCTCTTACCCTTACATTACTTACTCGATCAAACCACCTCACACCACATATTGTCCTCAAACATCTCATTTCCAGCACATCCATCCTCCTGCGCACAACTCTATCCATAGCCCACGCCTCGCAACCATACAACATTGTTGGAACCACTATTCCTTCAAACATACCCATTTTTGCTTTCCAAGATAATGTTCTCGACTTCCACACATTCTTCAAGGCTCCCAGGATTTTCACCCCCTCCCCACCCTATGATTCACTTCCGCTTCCATGGTTCCATCCGCTGCCAGATCCACTCCCAGATATCTAAAACACTTTACTTCCTCCAGTTTTTCTCCATTCAAACTTACCTCCCAATTGACTTGACCCTCAACCCTACTGTACCTAATAACCTTGCTCTTTTTCACATTTACTCTTAACTTTCTTCTTTCACACACTTTACCAAACTCAGTCACCAGCTTCTGCAGTTTCTCACAAGAATCAGCCACCAGCGCTGCATCATCAGCGAACAACAACTGACTTAGTTCCCAAGATCTCTCATCCACAACAGACTTCATACATGCCCCTCTTTCCAAAACTCTTTCATTCACCTCCCTATATATATATATATGTGTGTGTGTATCAGCGGATGGGTCTTCCTGTTTCCTGATGTTACATCGCTAATGTGGGTAATGGCAATCGAGTATAATAAGGAATAAATGATAAGAAATATATATATATCGTAATTTATGTTCTGATTAATAGGCATTCCAAAGAGAAAGTCATGGATGTGAATGTTTTTAGACTACAGAGGTATAAGTTGTTAAGTGCGCCTGGTAAGCTGTATGGCAGGATAGTGATTAAGAGAGTGAAGTCATGTACAGATCATCAGATTTGGTAGGAACAGTATGTTTTCGGAAGTGGTAGAGGAAACATGGATGGTGTTTGCCACTAAGGTTGTGTTTGAAAATCACAGTGTCTGCAGAAAAGTTTATTTGCCCTCATATACTTTCAAGGGTGTTTGAAGGGCCAGGTTTACTGTGGGTATATGCATATATTGCTCTTACATTGTAATCATCATATATATATATATATATGTTTGCTTAGTGTTCTTAACGGTGTTACCACCAGAAACCAAGAGAAAGGTGCAAGAGGTGAAAAAGAGGGCAAACGAGAGTTGGGGTGAGTGTCATCAAATTTTGGGGAGAATAAAAAGATGTTTTGGAAGGAGGCAAATAAAGTGCATAAGACAAGAGAAGAAATGGGAACATCAGTGAAGGGGGCAAATGGGGAGGTGATAACAAGTAGTGGTGATGTGAGAAGGAGATAGAGTGAGTATTTTGAAAGTTTGTTGAATGTGTTAGATGATAAGAGTGGTAGATATAGGGTGTTTTGGTCGAGGTGGTGTGAGAAGTGAGAGGGTTAAGGAGAATAATTTGGTAAACAGAGAATAGGTAGTAAAATCTTTGAGAAAGATGAAAGCTGGCAAGACAGCGGATTTGGATGGTATTGCAGTGGATTTCATTAAAACAGGGGGTGACTGTGTTTTATACTGGTTGGTAAGGATATTTAATGTATGTATGACTCAAGGTGAGGTGCCTGAGGATTGGTGGAATGCATGTATAGTGCCATTGTGCAAAGGCAAAGGGGATAAAGGTGAGTGCTCAAATTACAGAGGTATAATTTTGTTGAGCGTTCCTGGGAAATTATATGGGAGGGTATTGATTGAGAGGGCAAAGGTATGTACAGCAATCAGATTAGGAAAGAGCAGTGTGTTTTTCAGAAGTGGTAGAGGATGTGTGGATTAGGTGTTTGCTTTGAAGAATATATATAGGAAATACTTGGAAAAGCAAATGGATTTGTATGTAGCATTCATGGATCTGGAGAAGGCATATGATAAAGAGTTGATAGAGATGCTCTGTGGAAGGTATTATGAATATATGGTGTGGGAGGCAAGTTGCTAGAAGCAGTGAAAAGTTTTTATTGAGGATGTAAGGCATGTGTACGAGTAGGAAGAGAGGAAAGTGATTAGTTCTCAGTGAATGCCGCTTTGTGGCAGGGGTGCGTGATGTCTCCATGGCTGTTTAATATGTTTATGGATGGGGTTGTTAGGGAGGCGAATGCAAGAGTTTTGGAGAGTGGGGCAAGTATGCAGTATGTTGTGGATGAGAGAGTTTGGGAAGTGAGTCAGTTGTTGTTCACTGATGATACATCGCTGGTGGCTGATTCGGGTGAGAAACTGCAGAAGCTGGTGACTGAGTTTGGTAAAGTGAGTGAAAGAAGAAGCTGAAAGTAAATGTGAATAAGAGCAAGGTTATTAGGTACAGTATTGTTGAGGGACAAGTCAGTTGGGAGGTAAGTTTGAATGGAGGAAAACTGGAGGAAGTGAAGTGTTTTAAATATCTGGGAGTGGATTTAGCAGTGGATGAAACCATGGAAGCAGAAGTGAGTTAAAGGGTGGGGGAGGGGGTGAAAGTTCTGGGAGCGTTGAAAAATGTGTGGAAGGTGAGAACATTATCTCGGAAA
The DNA here is from genome assembly GCF_036320965.1 of Panulirus ornatus. Classification (NCBI taxonomy): domain Eukaryota; kingdom Metazoa; phylum Arthropoda; class Malacostraca; order Decapoda; family Palinuridae; genus Panulirus; species Panulirus ornatus. Next base: position 7,067,688 of record NC_092245.1, on the reverse strand, counting down.
ACACTATTTGAAGGAATAGTGGTTCCAACAATGTTATATGGTTGCAAGGTGTGGGCTATAGAGAGTTTTGCAGAGGAGAATGGATCTTATGGGAACGTTGAAGAATGTGTGGAAGGCAAGAACATTATCTCAAAGAGCAAAAATGGGTATGTCAGAAGGAATAGTGGTTCCAACAATGTTACATGGTTGCAAGGCATGGGTTATAGATAGGGTTGTGCCGAGGAGGGTAGATGTGTTAGAAATGAGATGTTTGAGGACAATATGTGGTGTGAGGTGGTTTGATTAAGTAATGAAAGGGTAAGAGAGATGTGTGGTAATAAAAAGAGTGTGGTTGAGAGAGCACTGAATATCCTCACCAACCAGTCAACAACAGTCACCCCGTCTTTTAATAAATTCCACCACAATACCATCGAAACCTGCTGCCTTGCCGGCTTTCATCTTCCACAAAGCTTTCACTACCTCTTCTCTGCTTACCAAATTCTTCTCCTTTACTCTCTCACTTCGCATACCACCTCAACCAAAACACCTTATATATGCCACTCTATCACCAAACACAATCAAGAAACCTTCGAAATACTCACTCCATCTCCTTCTCACTTCACCACTACTTGTTATTACCTCCCCATTAGCCCCCTTCACCGATGTTCCCTTTTGTTCTCTTGTCTTATGCACTTTATTTACCTCCTTCCAAAACACCTTTTTATTCTCCCCAAAATTTAATGATACTCTCTCACCCCAACTCTTTTTGCCCTCTTTTTCACCTCTTGCACCTTTCTCTCGACCTCTTGCCTTACTCTTATTTACATTTACTCTCAACTTTCTCCTTTTACACACTACCAAACTCAGTCACCAACTGCAGTTTCTCACCCAAATCAGCCACCAGTGCTGTATCATCAACAAACAAATGACTCACTTCCCAAGCACTCTCATCCAATCACTTTCCTCTCTTCCTACTTGTACACAAGCCTTACATCCTTGGTAAAAACTTTTTACTGCTTCCAGCAACTTACCTCCCATGCCATATACTTATAAAACCTTCCATAAAACATCTCTATCAACCCTATCATATGCCTTCTCCAGATCCATAAATGCTACATACAAATCCATCTGTTTTTCTAAGTATTTCTCACATACATACTTCAAAGCAAACACCAGATCCACAAATCCTCTACCACTTCTGAAACCGCACTGCTCTTCCCCAATCTGAAGCTCTGTACATGCCTTCACCCTCTCAATCAATACCCTCCCATACACTTTCTCAGGAATACTAAACAAACTTATGCCTCTGTAATTTGAACACTCATCTTTATCCCCTTTGCCTTTGTACAATGGCACTATGCATGTGTTCCACAAATCCTCAGGCACTTCACCATGATCCTTACATACAGTGAATATCCTTACCAACCAATCAACAACACAGTCACCCCCTTTATAAAAAAAATTCCACTGCAATACCATCCTAACCCGCCACCTTGCTGGCTTTCATCTTCTGCAAAGCCTTCACTACCTCTTCTCTGTTTACCAAACCATTCTCCCTGGGGATAAGGGAAAAAGAATACTTCCCACATACTACCTCTGTGTCATAGAACGCGACTACAGGGAACGGGAGTGGGAGGCTGGAAATCCCCCCTTCCTTGTATTTAAATCTCTAGAAGGAGAAACAAAGGAAGGAGCCATGCGGGGAGTGCTCATCCTTCTCGAAGGCTCAGACTGGGGTGTCTACACGTGTGTGGATGTAACCAAGATGAGAAAAAAGGAGAGATAGGTAGTATGTTTGAGGAAAAAAACCTGGATGTTTTAGCTCTGAGTGAAACAACGCTCAAGGGTGAAGGGGAGGAGTGGTTTGGGAATGTCTTGGGAGTGAAGTCAAGGGTTGGTAACAGGACAAGAGCAAACGAAGGAGTAGCACTCCTCCTAAGGCAGGAGTTGAGGGAATAAGTGACAGACTGCAAGAAAGTAAACTCTACACTGATGTGGGTAAAACTGAAAGTGGATAGAGAGAGATGGGTGATTATTGGTGCCTATGTACCTGGGCATGAGAAGAAAGATCATGAGAGGCAAGTGTTTTGGGAGCAGCTGAGTGATTGTGTTAGTAGCTTTGATGCATGAGAACAGGTTATAGTGATGGGTGATTTGAATGCAAAGGTGAATAATGTTGCAGTTGAGGGTATAATTGGTGTACATGGGGTGTTTAGTGTTGTAAATGGAAATGTTGAAGATGTAAGGTTGAGTGAGTGACAAGGGCAGGACCATGCGATGATGACATCTGGGATATCGCCACAGATGATGATGATGTATCTCTGGAGCAGTCGACAAGATGACCTCCAAGTTGGTGGGGGCAGGATCGCTGACCTTGCTTGAGATGTCTCGATGTGTTGACAGTACTGCACGACTGTGATGACATTACTACACAACTGTGGCCCTGTCTTGATTTCCCTTGCAAGCGGCAAAGTGTCAGCAGTTTAATAAAGGTGTATCTTCAAAGCAGCGAGGTACGGGTGATGGAGCACATAACCAGGTGTGGGGTCCGCCCTTAACATCCACAGGAGCAAGCGACAAGATTGTGTCAGGTAGGCTTGTATGAATGCTGGGAGTGAGAGTGGATTTAGCAGCAGATGGAACCATTGAAGAGGATGTGAGTCATAGGGTGGGGGAGGGGGCAAAGATTTTAGGAGGAAGAATATGTGGAAGGCGAGAACGTTATCTCGGAAAGCAAAAATGGGTATGTTTGAAGGAACAGTGGTTCCAACAAAGATATATGGTTGCGAAGCATGGGCTATAGATAGGGATGTGAGGAGGAGAGTGGATGTGTTGGAAATGAAATGCTTGAGGACAATATGTGGTGTGAGGTGGTTTGATCAAGTAAGTAATGAAAAGGTAAGAGAGATGTCTGGTAATAAAATGAGTGTGGTTGAGAGAGCAGAAGAGGTTGTTTTGAAATGGTTTGGTCACATGGAGAGAAAGAGCAAGGAAAGATTGTCAAAGAGGATATATGAGTCAGAGGTGGAGGGAACAAGGAGATGTGGGAGACTAAATTAAAGGTGGGAGGATGGAGTGATAAAGATTTTGAGTGATCTAGACCTGAACATACAGGAGGGTGAAAGGCATGCGAGGAATAGAGTGAACTAGACCAACGTGGTATACCGGGGTTGACGTGCTGTCAATGGATTGAACCAGGACATGTGGAGCTTCTGGGGTAAGGTAAACCATGGAAAGTTTTGTGGGGCCTGGATGTGGAAAGGGAGCTGTGGTTTGGTGCATTACACATGACAGCTAGAGACTGAGTGTGAACAAATGTAGCCTTTGTTTTCTTTTCTTATAGCTACCTCGGATGGACATAGGGGGGAGGGGTGTGACATTTCACGTGTGGCGGGGTGGCAATGGGAATGGATGAAGGCAGCAAGTATGAATATGTACATGTGTATATATGTATATGTCTGTGTATGTATATGTCTGTATACATTGAAATGTGTAGGTACGTGTATGTACATGTGTGGGCCTTTATGCACATACATGTGTACGAAGGTGGACTGGGCCATTCTTTAGTCTCTTTCCTTGTCCTACCTTGCTAATGCAGGGGACAGTGACTAAGTATAATAAAAATAAATAAATATATATAAATATTCCCCACGTGTCGTAGAAGGCGACTAAAGGAGACAGAAGCGGGGACCTAGAAACCCTCCCCTCCTTGTATTTCAACTTTTTAAAAAGGAAAACAGAAGGAGTCTTGCACGGAGTGCTCACCCTCCTTGAAGGCTCAGATTGGGGTATCTAAATGTGTGTCGATGTAACCAAGATGAGAAAGAAGGAGAGATAGGTACTATGTTTGAGGAAAGGAACCTGGATGTTTTAGCTCTGAGTGAAACGAAGCTCAAGGGTAAAGGGGAAGAGTGGTTTGGGAATGTCTTGGGAGTAAAGTCAGGGGTTGGTGGGAGGACAAGAGCAAAGGAAGGAGTAGCACTACTCCTGAAACAGGAGTTGTGGGAGTATGTGATAGAGTGTATGAAAGTAAACTCTACAATGATAAGGGTAAAACTGAAAGTGGATGGAGAGAGATGGGTGATTATTGGTGCTTATGCACCTGAGCATGAGAAGAAAGATTATGAGAAGCAAGTGTTTTGGGAGCAGCTGAGTGAATGTGTTAGCAGTTTTGATGCACAAGACCGGGTTATAGTGATGGGTGATTTGAATGTAAAGGTGAGTAATGTGGCAGTTGAGGGAATGATTGGTGTACATGGGGTGTTCAGTGTTGTAAATGGAAATAGTAAAGAGCTTATATATTTGTGTGCTGAAAAAGGACTAGTGATTGGGAATACCTGGTTTAAAAAGAGAGATATACATAAGTATACATATGTAAGTAGGAGAGATGACTAGAGAGCTTTATTGGATTACATGTTAATTGATAGGCACATGAAAGAGAGAGGTGCAACTGGAGGGATGTATGATCATTACCTTGTGGAGGCGAAGGTGAAGATCTGTAGAGGTTTTCAGAAAAGAAGAGAGAATGTTGGAGTGAAGAGAGTGGTGAGAGTAAGTGAGCATGGGAAGACTTGCATGAGAAAGTACCAGGAGAGACTGAGTGCAGACTGGAAAAAGGTGAGAGCAAAGGACGTAAGGGGAGTGGGGGAGGAATGGGATGAATTTAGGGAAGCAGTGATGGCTTGCGCATAAGATGCTTGTGGCATGTGTAGCGTGGGAGGTGGGCGGATTAGAAAGGGTTGTGAGTGGTGGGATGAAGAAGTAAGATTGTTAGTGAAAGAGAAGAGAGAGGCATTCGGACAATTTTTGCAAGGAAATAGTGCAAATAACTGGGAGATGTATAAAAGAAAGAGGCAGAAGGTCAAGAGAAAGGTGCAAGAGGTGAAAAAGAGGGTAAATGAGAGTTGGGGTGAGAGAGTATCATTAATTTTTAGGGAGAAGAAAAAGATGTTTTGGAGGGAGGTTAATAAAGTGCATAAGACAAGATAAAAACGGGAACATTGGTGAAGGGGGTTAATGGGGAGGTAATAACAATTAGTGGTGATGTCAGGAGATGGAGTGAGTATTTTGAAGGTTTGTTGATTGTATTAGATGATAGAGTGGCAGATATAGGGTGTTTTGGTCGAGGTGGTGTGAGAAGTGAGAGGGTCAGCGACAATGGTTTGGTAAACAGAGGAGGTAGTGAAAGCCTTTGCGGAAGATGAAAACTGGCAAGGCAGCGGGTTTGGATGGCATTGCAATGAAATTTGCCAAAAAAGGGGGTGACTGTATTGTTGACTAGGGTGGTGAGGATATTCATTGTATGTATGGTTCATGGTGAAGTGCCTGAGGATTGGTGGAATGCATGTATAGTGCCACTGTACAAAGGCAAAGGGGATAAAGGTGAGCATATGAAAGTAAACTCTACATTGATATGGGTAAAACTGAAAGTGGATGGAGAGAGATGGGTGATTATTGGTGCTTATGCAACTGAGCATGATAAGAAAGATTATGAGAAGCAAGTGTTTTGGGAGCAGCTGAGTGAGTGTGTTAGCAGTTTTGATGCACAAGACCAGGTTATAGTGATGGGTGATTTGAATGTAAATGTGAGTAATGTGGCAGTTGAGGGAATGATTGGTGTACATGGGGTGTTCAGTGTTGTAAATGGAAATGGTGAAGAGCTTATATATTTGTGTGCTGAAAAAGGACTAGTGATTTGGGAATACCTGGTTTAAAAAGAGAGATATACATAAGTATACATATGTAAGTAGGAGAGATGGCTAGAGAGCTTTATTGGATTACATGTTAATTGATAGTCACGTGAAAGAGAGAAGTGCAACTGGAGGGATGTATGATCATTATCTTGTGGAGGCGAAGGTGAAGATTTGTAGAGGTTTTCAGAAAAGAAGAGAAAATGTTCGGGTGAAGAGAGTGGTGAGAGTAAGTGAGCATGGGAAGACTTGCATGAGAAAGCACCAGGAGAGACTGAGTGCAGACTGGAAAAAGGTGAGAGCAAAGGACGTAAGGGGAGTGGGGGAGGAATGGGATGAATTTAGGGAAGCAGTGATGGTTTGCACAAAAGATGCTTGTGTCATGTGTAGCGTGGGAGGTGGGCGGATTAGAAAGGGTTGTGAGTGATGGGATGAAGAAGTAAGATTTTTAGTGAAAGAGAAGAGAGAGGCATTCGGACAATTTTTGCAAGGAAATAGTGCAAATAACTGGGAGATGTATAAAAGAAAGAGGCAGAAGGTCAAGAGAAAGGTGCAAGAGGTGAAAAAGATGTTTTGGAGGGAGGTAAATAAAGTGCATAAGACAAGATAAAAATGGGAACATTGGTGAAGGGGGTTAATGGGGAGGTAATAACAGTAGTGTGATGTGAGGAGATGGAGTGAGTATTTTGATGGTTTGTTGAATGTATTAGATGAATAGAGTGGCAGATATAGGGTGTTTTGGTCAAGGTGGTGTGAGAGTGAGAGGGTCAGCGACAATGGTTTGGTAAACAGAGGAGGTAGTGAAACCTTTGTGGAAGATGAAAACTGGCAAGGCAGCGGGTTTGGATGGCATTGCAATGAAATTTGCCAAAAAAGGGAGTGACTGTATTGTTTGACTAGGTCGGTGAGGATATTCATTGTATGTATGGTTCATGGTGAAGTGCCTGAGGATTGGTGGAATGCATGTATAGTGTCACTGTACAAAGGCAAAGGGGATAAAGGTGAGCATATGAAAGTAAACTCTACATTGATATGGGTAAAACTGAAAGTGGATGGAGAGAGATGGGTGATTATTGGTGCTTATGCAACTGAGCATGATAAGAAAGATTATGAGAAGCAAGTGTTTTGGGAGCAGCTGAGTGAGTGTGTTAGCAGTTTTGATGCACAAGACCAGGTTATAGTGATGGGTGATTTGAATGTAAATGTGAGTAATGTGGCAGTTGAGGGAATGATTGGTGTACATGGGGTGTTCAGTGTTGTAAATGGAAATGGTGAAGAGCTTATATATTTGTGTGCTGAAAAAGGACTAGTGATTTGGGAATACCTGGTTTAAAAAGAGAGATATACATAAGTATACATATGTAAGTAGGAGAGATGGCTAGAGAGCTTTATTGGATTACATGTTAATTGATAGTCACGTGAAAGAGAGAAGTGCAACTAGAGGGATGTATGATCATTATCTTGTGGAGGCGAAGGTGAAGATTTGTAGAGGTTTTCAGAAAAGAAGAGAAAATGTTCGGGTGAAGAGAGTGGTGAGAGTAAGTGAGCATGGGAAGACTTGCATGAGAAAGCACCAGGAGAGACTGAGTGCAGACTGGAAAAAGGTGAGAGCAAAGGACGTAAGGGGAGTGGGGGAGGAATGGGATGAATTTAGGGAAGCAGTGATGGCTTGCACAAAAGATGCTTGTGTCATGTGTAGCGTGGGAGGTGGGCGGATTAGAAAGGGTTGTGAGTGATGGGATGAAGAAGTAAGATTGTTAGTGAAAGAGAAGAGAGAGGCATTCGGACAATTTTTGCAAGGAAATAGTGCAAATAACTGGGAGATGTATAAAAGAAAGAGGCAGAAGGTCAAGAGAAAGGTGCAAGAGGTGAAAAAGAGGGTAAATGAGAGTTGGGGTGAGAGAGTATCATTATATTTTAGGGAGAAGAAAAAGATGTTTTGGAGGGAGGTAAATAAAGTGCATAAGACAAGATAAAAATGGGAACATTGGTGAAGGGGGTTAATGGGGAGGTAATAACAAGTAGTGGTGATGTGAGGAGATGGAGTGAGTATTTTGATGGTTTGTTGAATGTATTAGATGATAGAGTGGCAGATATAGGGTGTTTTGGTCAAGGTGGTGTGAGAAGTGAGAGGGTCAGCGACAATGGTTTGGTAAACAGAGGAGGTAGTGAAACCTTTGTGGAAGATGAAAACTGGCAAGGCAGCGGGTTTGGATGGCATTGCAATGAAATTTGCCAAAAAAGGGAGTGACTGTATTGTTGACTAGGTGGTGAGGATATTCATTGTATGTATGGTTCATGGTGAAGTGCCTGAGGATTGGTGGAATGCATGTATAGTGTCACTGTACAAAGGCAAAGGGGATAAAGGTGAGCATTCAAATTACAGAGGTATAAGATTGTTGAGTATTCCTAGGAAATTACGTGGGAGGGTATTGATTGAGAGGGTGAAGGCATGTACAGAGCATTGTGGTTTCAGAAGTGGTAGAGGATGTGTGGATCAGGTGTTTGCTTTGAAGAATGTATGTAGAACTACTTAGAATAACAAATGGATTTGTATGTAGCATTTATGGACCTGGAGAATGCATATGATAAGAGTTGAAAGAGATGCTCTGTGGAAGGTATTAAGAGTATATGGTGTGGGAGGCAAGTTGCTAGAAGCAGTGAAAAGTTTTTATCAAGGATGTAAGGCATGTGTCCGAGTAGGAAGAGAGTAAATAGATTGGTTCTTTGTGAATGGCGGTTTGCAGCAGGGGTGCGTGATGTCTCCATGGTTGTTTAATTTGTTTATGGATGGGGTTGTTAGGGTGGTGATTGCAAGAGTTTTGGAGAGAGGGGAAAGTATGCAGTCTGTTGTGGATGAGAGGGCTTGGGAAGTGAGTCAGTTGTTGTTCGTTGATAATACAGCGCTGGTGGCTGATTCGGGTGAGAAACAGCAGAAGCTGGTGACAGTTTGGTAAAGTGTGTGAAAGAAGAAAGCTGAGAGTAAATGTGAATAAGAGCAAGGTTATTAGGTACAATAGGGTTGAGGAACAAGTCAATTGGGAGGTAAGTTTGAATGGAGAAAAACTGGAGGATGTGAAGCATTTTAAATATCTAGGAGTGGGCTTGGCAGCGAATGTAACCATGGAAGCTGAAGTGAGTCACAGGGTGGGGGAAGAGGCGAAGGTTCTGGGAGCGTTGAAGAATGTGTGGAAGGCGAGAACATTATCTCTGAAAGCAAAAATGGGTGTCTTTGAAGGAATGGTGGTTCCAACAATGTGATATGGTTGCGAGGTGTGGGCTATAGATACGGTCGTGCGGAGGAGGGTGGATGTGTTGTAAATGAGATGTTTGAGGACAATATGTGGTGTGAGGTGGTTTGGTCAAGTAAGTAATGAAAGGGTTAAAGAGATGTGTGGTAATAAAAAGAGTGTGGTTGAAAGAGCAGAAGACGGTGTTTTGAAATGCTTTGGTCACATGGAGAGAATGAGTGAGGAAAGATTGACAAAGAGGATATATGTGTCAAAGGTGGAGGGAACGAGGAGAAGTGGGAGATCAACTTGGAGGTGGAAGGATGGAATGAAAAAGGTTTTGAGCAACTGGGGCCTGAGCATGTAGGAGGGTGAAAGGTGTGCAAGGAATAGAGTGAAATGGAACAATGTGGTATACTGGGGTTGATGTGCTGTCAATGGATTGAATCAGGGCATGTGAAGCATGGAAAGTTTTGTTGGGCCTGGATGCGGAAAGGAGCTGTGGTTTCGGTGCCTTATACATGACACCTAGAGACTGAGCGTGAACGAATGTGGCCTTTGTTGTCTTTTCCTAGTGCTACCTCGCACGCGTTCCGGGGAGGGGGGTGTCATTTCAAGTGTGGTGGGGTGGCAATGGGAATGAATAAAGGCAGCAAGTACAATTTTGCGTGTGATCAAGTATATTCCTATGAGTCCATGGGGAAAATGACTTATTGAGTTTCTTTTCCCCATGGACTCATAGGAATATACTTCATCAAGTGCAAAATTGTGATCCTTTCCAACAAGGATGGGAACTTATCATGTTTCATTTTCCCCATGGACTCATAGGAATGTCTGTGTATGTATATATATATATGTATATGTTGAAAGGAATAGGTATGTATGTGTGCGTGTGTAGATGTGTATGTATATACATTTGCATCTGCGTGGGGTGGGCCATTCTTTTGACTGTTTCCCTGCGCTAACTCATGAACATGGAAGACAGCGACAAAGCATAACAAATAAATAAATGAAATAAATATATATTATTTATTATTTATTTATTTATTTTACTTTGTCGCTGTCTCCCGCGTTAGCGGGGTGGCGCAAGGAAACAGACGAAAGAATGGCCCAACCCACCTACATACACATGTATATACATACACGTCCACACACGCAAAAATATATACCTATGCATCTCAATGTATACATATATATATACACACACAGACATATACATATATACACATGTACATAATGCATACTGTCTGCCTTTATTCATTCCCATTGCCACCCCGCCATACATGGAATAACAGCCCCCTCCTCCCTCATGTGTGCGAGGTATCGCTAGGAAACGACAACAAAGGCCCATTCGTTCATACTCAGTCTCTAGTGTTCATGTAATAATGCACCGAAAACACAGCTCCCTTTCCACATCCAGGCACCACACAACTTTCCATGGTTTACCCCAGATGCTTCACATGCCCTGGTTTAATCCACTGACAGCACGTCGACCCCGGTATACCACACCATTCCAATTCACTCTATTCCTTGCACGCCTTTCACCCTCCTGCATGTTCAGACCCCGATCGCTCAAAATCTTTTTCACTCCATCTTTCCACCTCCAATTTGGTTTCCCACTTCTTCTCATTCCCTCCACCTCTGACATATATATCCTTTTGGTCAATCTTTCCTCATTCATTCTCTCCATGTGACCAAACCATTTCAAAACACCCTCTTCTGCTCTCTCAACCACACTCTTTTTATTACCACACATCTCTCTAACCCTTACATGACTTACTCAATCAAACCACCTCACACCACATATTGTCCTCAAACATCTCATTTCCAGCACATCCACCCTCCTCCGCACAACTCTATCCATAGCCCACGCCTCGCAACCATACAACATTTCTGGAACCACTATTCCTTCAAACATACCCATTTTTGCTTTCAGAGATAATGTTCTCGACTTCCACACATTCTTCAAGGCTCCCAAAGTTTTCGCCCCCTCCCCCACCCTATGATTCACTTCCTCTTCCATGGTTCCATCCGCTGCCAAATCCACTCCCAGATATCTAAAACACTTCACTTCCTCCAGTTTTTCTCCATTCAAACTTACCTCCCAATTGACTTGACCCTCAACCCTACTGTACCTAATAACCTTGCTCTTATTCACATTTATTCTCAAATTTCTTCTTTCACACACTTTACCAAACTCAGTCACCAGCTTCTGCAGTTTCTCACAAGAATCAGCCACTAGTGCTCTATCACCAGCGAACAACAACTGACTCACTTCCCAAGCTCTCTCATCCACAACAGACTGCATACTTGCTCCTCTTTCCAAAACTCTTGCATTCACCTCCCTAACAACCCCATCCATAAACAAATCAAACAACCATGGAGACATCACACACCCCTGCCGCAAACCTACATTCACTGAGAACCAATCACTTTCCTCTCTTCCTACACGTACACATGCCTTACATCCTTGATAAAAACTTTTCACTGCTTCTAACAACTTGCCTCCCACACCATATATTCTTAATACCTTCCACAGAGCATCTCTATCAACTCTATCATATGCCTTCTCCAGATCCATAAATGCTACATACAAATCCATTTGCTTTTCTAAGTATTTCTCACATACATTCTTCAAAGCAAACACCTGATCGACACATCCTCTACCACTTCTGAAACCACACTGCTCTTCCCCAATCTGATGCTCTGTACATGCCTTCACCCTCCCATATAATCTACCAGGAATACCTCTGTAATTTGAGCACTCACTCTTATCCCCTTTGCCTTTGTACAATGGCACTATGTAAGCATTCCACCAATCCTCAGGCACCTCACCATGAGTCACACACACATTAAATAACCTTACCAACCAGTCAACAATACAGTCACCCCGTTTTTTTATAAATTCCACTGCAATACCATCCAAACCCACTGCCTTGCCAGCTTTCATCTTCCGCAAAGCTTTTACTACCTCTTCTCTGTTTACCAAATCATTTTCCCTAACCCTCTCACTTTGCACACCACCTCGACCAAAACACCCTATATCTGCTACTCTATCATCAAACACATTCAACAAACCTTCAAAATACTCACTCCATCTCTTTCTCACATCACCACTACTTGTTATCACCTCCCCATTAGCCCCCTTCACTGAAGTTCCCATTTGCTCCCTTGTCTTACACACTTTATTTACCTCCTTCCAGAACATCTTTTTATTCTCCCTAAAATTTAATGATACTCTCTCACCCCAACTCTCATTTGCCCTCTTTTTCACCTCTTGCACCTTTCTCTTGACCTCCTGCCTCTTTCTTTTATACATCTCCCACTCATTTGCATTTTTTCCCTGCAAAAATTGTCCAAATGCCTCTCTCTTCTCTTTCACTAATAATCTTACTTCTTCATCCTACCACTCACTACCCTTTCTAATCTGCCCACCTCCCACGCTTCTCATGCCACAAGCATCTTTTGCGCAATCCATCACTGATTCCCTAAATACATCCCATTCCTCCCCCACTCCCCTTACCTCCTTTGTTCTCACCTTTTTCCATTCTGTACTCAGTCCCTCTGGTACTTCCTCACACAAGTCTCCTTCCCAAGCTCGCTTACTCTCACCACTCTCTTCACCCAACATTCTCTCTTCTTTTCTGAAAACTCTACAAATCTTCACCTTCGCCTCCACAAGATAATGATCAGACATCCCTCCAGTTCCACCTCTCAGCACATTAACATCCAAAAGCCTCTCTTTCGCACGCCTATCAATTAACACCTAATCCAATAACGCTCTCTGGCCATCTCTCCTACTTACATACGCATACTTATGCATATATCTCTTTTTAAACCAAATATTCCCAATCACCAGTCATTTTTCAGCACATAAATCTACAAGCTCTTCACCATTTCCATTTACAACACTGAACACCCCATGTATACCAATTATTCCCTCAACTGCCACATTACTCACCTTTGCATTCAAATCACCCATCAGTATAACCTGGTCTCATGCATCAAAACCACTAACACACTCATTCAGCTGCTCCCAAAACACTTGCCTCTCATGATCTTTCTTCTCATGTCCAGGTGCATATGCACCAATAATCACCCATCTCTCTCCATTCACTTTCAGTTTTACCCATATCAATCTAAAATTTACTTTCTTACACTCTATCACATACTCCCACCACTCCTGTTTCATGAGTAGTGCTACTCCTTCCCTTGCTCTTGTCCTCTCACTAACCCCTGACTTTACTCCCAAGACATTCCCAAACCACTCTTCCACTTTACCCTTGAGCTTCGTTTCACTCAGAGCCAAAACATCCAGGTTCCTTTCCTCAAACATACTACCTTTCTCTCCTTTTTTCTCATCTTGGTTACATCCACACACATTTAGACACCCCAATCTGAGCCTTCGAGGAGGATGAGCACTCCCCGCATGACTCCTTCTTCTGCTTCCTCTTTTAAAAAGTTAAAATACAAGGAGGGGAGGGTTTCTAGCCCCCCGCTCCCATCCCCTTTAGTCGCCTTCTACGACACGTGAGGAATGCGTGGGAAGTATTCTTTCTCCCCTATGAGTGTGTTTCTGTGTATAGACACAGTAACACCTCTGTTATCCATAATTCAATAAAACAAAATGCTCAAACCAAGGAAATGTTTTTTCAAATTTTGTAGGCATCCCTCACATAAACCAAAAAACACTGAATAATTAAAAATATTTCAAATCTTGTAGGCACCATTCCATAGCAATTAGAGTACACACCATCTGGTATTTCATATAGCTGGTGATTTTACCACCTCCCATGTGCTTTTTGGTGCAGTGTTGGCAGGGTGAGTAAGCCTAGGTCCTGAGTGGAGTGCACCACATTCATACTCACGGGTCAGTCTTTTGGTTACCACCATAGCGTGTGAATCTGTGTTACTTGGGAAATTTGGGTATACCTGTTAATGATATTTTTCTGCAACTTGCTGTGTTTGTGTTTGTAAATACGAAATCCAAATGTCCTGCAACAGCTACCCCAAGAACCAGCGATGCCAGTGAGGAAGCATTAACATGATAGACATTATGCCAAAGCCTCTCTGATGGTTGACATGTGAAGTGTGGGTCCTGGGTGGAGCACACCACATTCTCACCAACAGTTCAGCCTCATAGTTACCACCATTGTGTGTAGATCTATGTTACTTCAGCAATTTGGGTATACCTGTTAATGCAATTCTCCTGCAACCTGCTGTGTTTGTGTTTGTTAATAAGGTATTCTAACATCCAACATCTCTCCATACCCAGTAGTTATGTGAAACAAAACCTCTATGACCTTAGAAAAGAAGCAAGAAATCTTTTGATATACTGATGCTAGCTAGTGAGGGAGTGTTTGCATTTGGGCATGATTACAATCAAGGTGAATCTACAATCCACAAAACAAGGAAGAACGCAGAGAAATTTCTAAGAGCTCTGGTCCACTCTACTCCAGTGTCTGCCAAAGTAACCAAAGAGGTTTGAAATTCATTTATGGAGAAATGCTCTTGTTATACATACAGGATGAGATGAAGAAGAAAAGAAGCCTTAGTTACCTTCAGCTCAGGTCTAAAACTCTGAAGTTTTAAGAGACAAGGTAGCTGAGCCACAGCCATTTCAAGGGAGTAAAGGATGGTTAGATAACTTTATTCAATGTCAGAAGCTACAGAACACAAAGGTAACACGAAATCCATCAGTGCTGACCACAAAGCTGCAGCACACATCCCATTTTTTTCTGTATGTTTATTGGTTCACTATATGTGATTTCTCTCTATACAAGGTTTTTGCAGAAAATACTGCTGTAAAAAGAGGGATGGGCAATTTCTGAATTACTCATATCAAATACTCAAAATAACCGGATTTTTTTCTGTTATCTGAAATAAAAGATTCCCTAAGCTTTCTGGATAACAGAGGTTTTACTTTACTATATACAAACAACCATGCAAAAACATACACCCACACTTACCATACCAATAGAGCCCCAACTCATTAAGTACTTCTGACCCATTCCAATGCACTTAGAACATGAAAGAACTTTCCTGAATCAGGCCCTGACTAAATATCAAACTTTCACAAAAAAATATTTAGGCCGTTACAATCCAAGCACTTACAGATTTTCAGTATCCCTTACGACAAATGTGGAGATCATAAGGTGATAGAGAAACACAAGGTTAGGGCAGAGAGAAGTTTCTGCTCTAACCTCATGTTCTCTATCAACTCATTACCTCTACTTACAGATATCTTGAACACTCCTGGCTCCATAAGGAAACCATAATATCTGGAAACTTTCCAGCATAATACTAATGCTAAAATCCTCACTTCAACAGAATGTTGGGGTTTGATGCTTCTAACCTCTGAACAATCTGACTCTGGAGAGAAAAAGCTCATTGTCACTGCCATATAAATAACTTATAACTCTTGAACTTGAATGGAAAATATTCAACAATGAATATAAACCATTATAAAAAAAGGGTGTTGGAAATTGCTTGCATTTGGTTACACCACAAGAGAGAAGTCACCTTCAGTGAGGCTGTCATAATTATCAATGGACATCAAGAGTACAGTCTTGATGAGAAACTTACCATTCCAAAGCAGTCCATCATTTCCCTCCTATGTATGTTATGCAGCCATGAAGCTGCTATAAACCAATCAATTAAATCAAAGACAAAACTAACTCTGGGAAAGTGTTATAGACTGCTAGACGTATTTGATTTCATGATCTCCTAACCACCCTAACTAAGCAGACACAATATCTTACATTACAGAACTCTAAAATAGGAAAAGACATATTAAAAGTTCTTGCTGAGAAAAACAATATAAAATCATAAAGATCAAATATCTATTAAATCCAGATATGAAGGTCATAAAACAAAAATATACTAGCATCAACAATCAACAGGTCTGCACAACTCAAGTTCGAGTAAGTGAATGACAAGTGACAGCTTGTAACTACAAAACCATGCCATTGTCACAGATCTGAGCAGGTAACAGTATGGTTGCTGGGTCTCTTTGGAAGAGCATCAGTCAGGCTCTGTAGTATCATGGTGGTTGAAGGTGGTGACTTTTCATAGATATATCCTACTTTCTGAGTAAAACCAGTTGAAAACTAAGTGATATATACTTTTAAATATACATACAAACATTCTTAATATATCTGCCAAAGCTTTCCAAATACATTTTCAAAAAGGAGTTAAAAGCTAATATACTGACTACATTTGATGAACCATAATCAAATCTCCAGTCTGAACATCCCAAATCCGAAAAACATCAAAAATCTGACAACCCACATTTTTAAGAATACTGCCAAAATGGTAAAAGACTTTCTGAAATTTGAATCTGAGAAGGTGGTTCTCCACTCTTCTCTCAGTTATTCTGTCTCACTATATACAACATAAACAAACTCATTTTGCTTACTTTTTTTCCTTTGTATTTTTCTGACATCACTAGCCAGTGGAGTTTACACGCATAAAAGAGAATGTCATGAAGATGGCTTTTGACCAGATTATTACAGATGGTCAGAGTCAATGATGTCATGAAGATAGTGATACTACATTTGTCATGGATGAATAAAACATAGGCTTAACAAAGATGTTGTGAAGATAGATTTGCCTGGGGTGAAGTGAGCTTACATTTAATGAGGGTCTAGCAAAGATACATTTGTCAAGGGTGAAGTGAAAATGCATTTACATTTATTAAAGGTGAGGTTGAAATCAGATTTATGGAGGGTGTAGTAAAAATGTACTTGGTGGAATCTCCCTCAACAGTCAAAATGAAGGTGAGTAATAGTAAGGAAGGAGGCATGTTGCATTCACTATCAAATGTTGGCAATTCTACCATCTGTTATCTCTGTGGTTTCTGCCCTTGTTGTATCCTTCATTGGTGTCCAATGAATGTCAAACCCCCATAGCATCATCGTGTAATTACCAACTTTACTTTAGGATTTGATACACTTGTTAGAGGCAGGAACAAGAAAGAATTTTGCTGAAGTAAAATATTTATAGAATTTGGCAGAGGATGTGTGGATTAGGTGTTTGCTTTGAAGAATGCATGTGTGAAATACTTGAAGAAACATAAGGATATGTATGTGGCATATATAGATCTCGAGAAAGCATTTAACAGGATTTATACAGATGCTCTGTGAAAAGTATTCCAAAAATATGCTACAGGTATAAAGTAAAAGAAGCAGTGGGAGTTTTTTATCAAGAGAGGACAGCATGTGGGCATGTAGCTGTAGAAAAGAGTGAATGGTTCCAGGTGAAGGTGGTTCTGCAGCAAGGGTATGCAATGTCATTATGGCTGTTTACTTTGTTAATGGTTGGGGCGGTGAGAGAAGGTAAATGCAAATGCAAGGGTCTTGGGGATAGGGGAAGGTATGCTGTCAATAGAGGGTGAGGGGGCTTGAGAAATGAGTTGTTTGCTAATGTCAAAGAGCTGGTGGCAGATTCAAATGAAAAACCACAGAAAGTGGTGACTGAATTTGGGAAAGTGTGAATGAAGACTGTTGAGAGAAAATGTAAATAAAAGCGAGGTTATTAGGTCTAGCAGTGCAAAGAGAGAGCTTTGCAGATCTGAATGACGAAAACTTGGAGGAAATGTAGTGCCCTAGATATATGGAAGTGGACATAGCAATGAATGGAACCATGAAAGTGAAAATGAGTCATACATGGGGTGGATGAGGGGGCGAAGGTTCTAGGAACATTGAAGAATGCTTGAGAAGAAAGGTCACTATCTGGTAGGGCAAAATGAGTATGTTTGAAGGCATACTAGTCCCAGCAATGCTGTATGGATGCAAGACAGAGGCTATAGATAAAAAGAAAAAGAGGGAAAAGCATTGAAAATCATATGCTTTGGAATAAATAAATAAAGGTCAACTAAGTAATACGTGGGTAAAAGAGAGGTGTAGTAACAAGAAGAGCATGGTTGAGAAATCTGCATAGTGTGTACTGAAATGGTTTGGACACACAAAAAGAATGAGTAAGGAGAGGTTGAAAAAGAGAATATACATGTCAAAATGGAGGGAACAAGAAAGGAAAGATCCTACCGGAGATAGAAGTATGGAGTGAATTAGATTTTGAGTGCTCAAGGCTGAACAAGCAAAAATGTGAAAGGCATGCAAAGAATATAGTAAACTGGAGCTATGTGGTATACAGGGGGCAACATGCCCAAGTGAACTGAACCAGGGCATTTGAAGCAGCAAAGGGAAACCACAGAAAGGTCTGTAGGGCCTGGTTGTGAATAGGGGTCTACAGTTTTGGTACATTACACATGACAGCCAGTGAAGATATGTGAATAAATGAGGCCTTTTCTTTGTCTGTTCCTGGCACTACCTTGCTAATGTAGGAGAAAGTGAACAAGTATTTCATACTTGTTCATTATTTTCCTGCTGAGGGTATAAAAGTTTTACACAATATATATTAGTTCCAACAATATCACATGGCTGTGAGGAATGGGCTATAGATAGGGTTGTGAAAAGGAGGGTGGATGTGTTGGAAATGAAATGTTTCAGGACAATAAGTGGTGTCAGGTGGTTTGATCGAGTAAGTAATGAAAGGGGAGGAGAGATGTGAGGTAATTAAAAAGAGTGTGACTGAGAGAGCAGAAGAGGGCGTGTTGAAATGGTTTGGAGACATGGAATGAATGAGTGAGGAAAGGTTGACAAAAAGGATGTGTGTGTCAGAAGTGGAGGGAACAAGGAGAAGCGGGAGACCAAATTGGAGGGGAAAGGATGGAGAGAAAAAGATTTTGAGTGATTGGGGCCTGAACATGCAAGAGGGTGAAAGGCGTGCAAGGAACAGAGTGAATTGGAACGATGTGGTATACTGGGGATGACATCCTGTCAAAGGACTGAATCAGAGAATTTGAAACATCATGGAAAAGTCTGTGGGGCCAGGATGCAGATAAGGAACTGTGGTTTCGGTGCATTACACACGACAACTACATTCTAAGTGTGAAGAAATGTGGCCTATCTTCATCTGTTTCCATTGGCGTTAACTCGCTGACACGGGGTGGTGATGCTCTTTCCTGTGTGGCGGGGCAGCACTAGGAATGGATGAATGCAAGAAAGTAAGAATATGTATGTGAGTATATATGTATATGTCTGTGTATGTGCTTGTATAGGCGACTAAAAGGGGAGGGAGCGGGGGCTGGAAATCCTCCCCTCCAGTTTTTACTTTCCAAAAGAAGGAACAGAAAAGGGGGCAAAGTGAGCATATTCCCTCTTAGGATCAGTCCTCTGTTCTTAACACTACCTCGCTAACATGGGATATAATGAAAATGTATAAAAAAAAATGCGTGTATCTATATAACTGTGCAAATGAGTGGATGGGTCTTTCTTTCTTTATTTCCTGGCACTATCTTGCTGATGCAGGAGACAACAATCAAGTATAATAATAATTATATCATAATTCTGATTTGTCGCTGTCTGCCTCGTTAGCAAGGTAACCCAAGGAAACTGACAAAAGAATGGCCCAACCCACCAATATACACATGTATATACCTACACATCCACACACGCAAATATACATACCTATACATCTCAACGTATACATATATATACACACACAGACATATAAATATGTACACATGTAAATAATTCATACTGTCTGCCTTTATTCATTCTCATCATACATATGTACACATGTACATAATTCATACTGTCTGCCTTTATTCATTCTCATCGCCACCTCGCCACACATGAAATAACAACCCCCTTCCCCCTCATGTGCACGAAGTAATGCTAGGAAAAGACAACAAGGGCCACATTCGTTCACACTCAGTCTCTAGCTGTCGTGTATAATGCACCGAATCCACACCTCCCGTTCCACATCCAGGCCCCACACAACTTTCCATGGTTTACCCCAGACGCTTCACAGGCCCTGGTTCAATCCATCGACAGCTCATCGACCCCGGTATACCATATCATTCCAATTCACTCTATTCCTTGCCCTCTTTTCACCCTCCTCCATGTTCAGGCCCTGATCACCCAAAATTATTTTCACTCCATCTTTCCACCTCCAATTTGGTCTCCCACTTCTCCTCGTTCCCTCCACCTCCGACACATATATCCTCTTGGTCAATCTTTCCTTCCTCATTCGCTCCATATGACCACACCATTTCAACACATCCTCTTCTGCTCTCTCAACCACACTCTTTATATTACCACACATCCCTCTTACCCTTACATTACTTACTCGATCAAACCACCTCACATCACATATTGTCCTCAAGCATCTCATTTCCAGCACATCCACCCTCCTCCACACAACTCTATCTATGGCCCACGCCTCGCAACCATATAACATTGTTGGAACCACTATTCCTTCAAACATACCCATTTTTGCTTTCCGAGATAATGTTCTCGACTTCCAAACATTCTTCAACGCTCCAAGAACTTTCGCCCCCTTCCCCACCCTATGATTCACTTCCGCTTCCATGATTCCATCCGCTGCCAAATCCACTCCCAGTTATCTAAAACACTTCACTTCCTCCAGTTTTTCTTCGATTCAAACTTACCTCCCAATTGACTTGTCCCACAACCCTACTGTACCTAATAACCTTGCTCTTATTCACATTTATTCTCAGCTTTCTTCTTTCACACACTTTATAAAAAACTCAAGTCACCAGCTTCTGCAGTTTCTCACATGAATCAGCCACTAGCGCCGTATCATCAGCAAACAACAACTGACTCACTTCCCAAGCTCTCTCATCCAAAACAGACTGCATACTTGCCCCTCTTTCCAAAACTCTTGCTTTCACCTCCCTAGCAACCCCATCCATAAACAAATTAAACAACCATAGAGACATCACACACCCCTGCCGCAAACCTACATTCACTGAGAACCAATCACTTTCCTCTCTTCCTGCACTTACACAAGCCTTACATCCTCGATAAAAACTTTTCACGGCTTCTAACAACTTGCATCCCACACCATATATTCTTAATACCTTCCACAGAGCATCTCTATCAACTCTATCATATGCCTTCTCCAGATCCATATATGCTACATACAAATCCATTTGCTTTTCTAAGTATTTCTCATATATATTCTTCAAAGAAAACACCTAATCCACACATCCTCTACCACTTCTGAAACCACACTGCTCTTCCCCAATCTGATGATCTGTACATGCCTTCACCCTCTCAATCAATACCCTCCCATATAATTTACCAGGAATACTCAACAAACTTATACCTCTGTAATTTGAGCACTCATTTTTATCCCCTTTGCCTTTGTACAATGGCACTATGCAAACATTCCGCCAATCCTCAGGCACCTCACCATGAGTCATACATACATTAAATAACCTTACCAACCAGTCAACAATACAGTAACCCCCGTTTTTTTATAAATTCCACTGCAATACCATCCAAACCTGCTGCCTTGCTGGCTTTCATCTTCCGCAAAGCTTTTACTACCTCTTCTCTGTTTACCAAATCATTTTCCCTAACCCTCTCACTTTGCACACCACCTCGACCAAAACACCCTATATCTGCCACTCTATCATCAAACACATTCAACAAACCTTCAAAATACTCACTCCATCTCCTTCTCACATCACCACTACTTGTTATCACCTCCCCATTAGCCCCCTTCACTGAAGTTCCCATTTGTTCCCTTGTCTTATGCACTTTATTTACCTCCTTCTAATAATAATAATAGGGATAGGGGATTAAGAATACTTCCCACGTATTCCCTGCGTGTCGTAGAAGGCGACTAAAAGGGGAGGGAGCGGGGGGCTGGAAATCCTCCCCTCTCGTTTATTTTTTAATTTTTCAAAAGAAGGAACAGAGAATTGGGCAAGGTGAGGGTATTCCCTCAAAGGCCCAGTCCTCTGTTCTTAACGCTACCTCGCTAATGCGGGAAATGGCGAATAGTTTGAAAAAAAAAAAAAAAAAAAAAAAAATAATAATAATAATAATAATAATAATAATAATAATAATAATATTGATAAAATTAATAATAATAATAATAATAGAGTCCGTAAGACAAGGAAACAAATGGGAACATCAGAGAAGGGGCTATTGGGGAGGTGATAACAAGTAGTGGTGATGTGAGAAGGAGATGGAGTGAGTATTTTGAAGGTTTGTTGAATGTGTTTGATGATAGAGTGGCAGATATAGGGTGTTTTGGTTGAGGTGGTGTGCAAAGTGAAAGGGTTTGGGAGAATAAGTTGGTTAAAAGAGAAGAGGTAGTAAAAGCTTTGCGGAAGATGAAAGCCGGCAAGTGGTATTGCAGTGGAATTTATTAAAAAAGGGGGGGGGGGTGACTGTATTGTTGACTGGTTGCTAAGGTTATTTAATGTATGTATGACTCATGGTAATCCCTGGGGATAGGGGAGAAAGAATACTTCCCTTGTATTCCCTACGTGTCGTAGAAGGTTACTAAAATGGGAGGGAGCGGGGGGCTGGAAATCCTCCCCTCTCGTTTTTTTTTAATTTTCCAAAAGAAGGAACAGAGAAGGGGGGCCAGGTGAGAATATTCCCTCAAAGGCCCAGTCCTCTGTTCTTAACGCTACCTCGCTAACACGGGAAATGGCGAATAGTTTGAAAGAAAAAATATGACTCATGGTGAGGTGCCTGAGGATTGGAGGAATGCTTGCATAGTGCCATTGCACAAAGACAAAGGGGATAAAAGTGAGTGCTCAAATTACAGAGGTATAAGTTTGTTGAGTACTCCTGGGAAATTATATGGGAGGGTATTGATTGAGAGGGTGAAGGCATGTACAGAGCATCAGATTGGGGAAGAGCAGTGTGGTTTCAGAAGTGGTAGAGGATGTGTGGATCAGGTGTTTGCTTTGAAGAATGTATGTGAGAAATACTTAGAAAAGCAAATGGATTTCTATGTACCATTTATGGATCTGGAGAGGGCATATGATAGAGTTGATAGAGATGCTCTGTGGAAGGTATCAAGAATATAAGGTGTGGGAGGCAAGTTGTTAGAAGCCGTGAAAAGTTCTTATCGAGGATGTAAGGCATGTATACATACAGGGAGAGAGGAAAGTGATTGGTTCTCAGTGAATGTTGGTTAGCGGCAGGGGTGCATGATGTCTCCATGGTTGTTTAATTTGTTTATGGATGGGGTTGCTAGGGAGGTGAAAGCAAGAGTTTTGGAAAGAGGGGCAAGTATGCAGTCTGTTGTGGATGAGAGAGCTTGGGAAGTAAGTCAGTTGTTGTTCGCTGATGATACAGCGCTAGTGGCTGATTCGGGTGAGAAACTGCAGAAGCTGGTGACTGAGTTTGGTAAAGTGTGTGAAAGAAGAAAGCTGAGAGTAAATGTGAATAAGAGCAAGGTTATTAGGTACAGTAGGGTTGGGAAAAGTCAATTTGGAGGTAAGTTTGAATGGAGGAAAAACTGGAGGAAATGAAGTGTTTTAGATATCTGGGAGTGGATTTGGCAGCGGATGGAACCATGGAAGCGGACGTGAATCATAGGATGGGGGAGGAGGCAAAAGTTCTAGGAGTGTTGAAGAATGTGTGGAAGTCAGGAACGTTATCTTGGAAAGCAAAAATGGGTACGTTTGAAGGAATAGTGGTTCCAACAATGTTGTATGGTTACGAGGCATGGGCTATAGATAGGTGTTGTGCAGAAGAGGGTGGATGTGCTAGAAATGAGATGTTTGAGAGCAATATGTGGAGTGAGGTGGTTTGATCGAGTAAGTAATAAAAGGGTAAGAGAGATGTGTGGTAATAAAAAGAGTGTGGTTGAGAGAGCAGAAGAGGGTGTTTTGAAATGGTTTAGTCACAGGGAGAGAATGAGTGAGGAGAGATTGACCAAGAAGATATATGTGTCAGAGGTGGAGGGAACAAGGAGAAGTGGGAGACCAAATTGGAGGTGGAAAGATGCAGTGAAAATGATTTTGAGTGATCAGGGCCTGAACATGCAGGCGGGTGAAAGACATGCAAGGAATAGAGTGAATTGGAATGATGTGGTATACCGGGGTCGACGTGCTGTCAATGGATTCTACCAGGGCATGTGAAGCATCTGGGGTAAACCATGGAAAGTTTTGTGGGGCCTGGATATGGAAAGGGAGCTGTGGTTTCAGTGCATTATACATGACAGCTAGAGACTGAGTGTGAATGAATGTGGCCTTTGTTGTCTTTTCCTACCATTACCTCACGCACATGCGGGGGGAGGGGGTTATTATTTCATGTGTGGCATGGTGGCGACAGGAATGAATAAGGACAGACAGCATGAATTATGTACATGTGTATATATGTATATGTCTGTGTGTGTATATATAAGTTGAGATGTATAGGTCTGAATATGTGAGTGTGTGGACGTGTGGGTGTTTGGGCCATTCTTTCGTCTGTTTCCTTGCGCTACCTCGTTAATGTGGGAGACAGTGACAAAGTATAATAATAAAAATAAATAATGATAATTTTTTTTTTTTTTTTGCTTTGTCGCTGTCTCCCGCGTCTGCGAGGTAGCACAAGGAAACAGACAAATGAAATGGCCCAACCCACCCCCATACACATGTATATACATACGTCCACACACGCAAATATACATACTTACACAGCTTTCCATGGTTTACCCCAGACGCTTCATATGCCCTGATTCAATCCACTGACAGCACGTCAACCCCGGTATACCACATCGCTCCAATTCACTCTACTCCTTGCCCTCCTTTCACCCTCCTGCATGTTCAGGCCCCGATCACACAAAATCTTTTTCACTCCATCTTTCCACCTCCAATTTGGTCTCCCACTTCTCCCCGTTCCCTCCACCTCCGACACATATATCCTCTTGGCCAATCTTTCCTCACTCATTCTCTCCAAGTGCCCAAACCATTTCAAAACACCCTCCTCTGCTCTCTCAACCACGCTCTTTTTATTTCCACACATCTCTCTTACCCTTACGTTACTTACTCGATCAAACCACCTCACACCACATATTGTCCTCAAACATCTCATTTCCAGCACATCCATCCTCCTGCGCACATCTCTATCCATAGCCCACGCCTCGCAACCATACAACATTGTTGGAACCACTATTCCTTCAAAAATACCCATCTTTGCTTTCCAAGATAATGATAATAATAATAATAATAATAATAATAATAATAATAATAATAATAATAATAATTTTTTTTTTTTTTTGCTTTGTCGCTGTCTCCCGCGTTTGCGAGGTAGCGCAAGGAAACAGACGAAAGAAATGGCCCAACCCCCCCCATACACATGTATATACATACGTCCACACACGCAAATATACATACCTACACAGCTTTCCATGGTTTACCCCAGACGCTTCACATGCCTTGATTCAATCCACTGACAGCATGTCAACCCCGGTATACCACATCACTCCAATTCACTCTATTCCTTGCCCTCCTTTCACCCTCCTGCATGTTCAGGCCCCGATCACACAAAATCTTTTTCACTCCATCTTTCCACCTCCAATCTGGTCTCCCTCTTCTCGTTCCCTCCACCTCCGACACATATATCCTCTTGGTCAATCTTTCCTCACTCATTCTCTCCATGTGCCCAAACCATTTCAAAACACCCTCTTCTGCTCTCTCAACCACGCTCTTATCATTTCCACACATCTCTCTTACCCTTACGTTACTTACTCGATCAAACCACCTCACACCACACATTGTCCTCAAACATCTCATTTCCAGCACATCCATCCTCCTGCGCACAACTCTATCCATAGCCCACGCCTCGCAACCATACAACATTGTTGGAACCACTATTCCTTCAAACATACCCATTTTTGCTTTCCGAGATAATGTTCTCGACTTCCACACATTCTTCAAGGCTCCCAGAATCTTCGCCCCCTCCCCACCCTATGATCCACTTCCGCTTCCATGGTTCCATCCGCTGCCAGATCCACTCACAGATATCTAAAACACTTCACTTCCTCCAGTTTTTCTCCATTCAAACTCACCTCCCAATTGACTTGACCCTCAACCCTACTGTACCTAATAACCTTGCTCTTATTCACATTTACTCTTAACTTTCTTCTTCCACACACTTTACCAAACTCAGTCACCAGCTTCTGCAGTTTCTCACATGAATCAGCCACCAGCGCTGTATCATCAGTGAACAACAACTGACTCACTTCCCAAGCTCTCTCATCCCCAACAGACTTCATACTTGCCCCTCTTTCCAAAATAATAATATTTATTTATTTATTTATTTTGCTTTGTCGCTGTCTCCCGTGTTAGCGAGGTAGCACAAGGAAACAGATGAAAGAAAGACCCAACCCACCCACATGCACGTCTACACACGCAAATATACATACCTATACATCTCAATATATACATATATATACACAGATTGGGGAAGAGCAGTGTGGTTTCAGAAGTGGTAGAGGATGTGTGGATCAGGTGTTTGCTTTGAAGAATGTATGCGAGAAATACTTAGAAAAGCAAATGGATTTGTATGTAGCATTTATGGATCTGGAGAAGGCATATGATAGAGTTGATAGAGATGCTCTGTGGAAGGTATTAAGAATATATGGTGTGGGAGGCAAGTTGTTAGAAGCAGTGAAAAGTTTTTATCGAGGATGTAAGGCATGTGTACGTGTAGGAAGAGAGGAAAGTGATTGGTTCTCAGTGAATGTAGGTTTGCGGCAGGGGTGTGTGATGTCTCCATGGTTGTTTAATTTGTTTATGGATGGGGTTGTTAGGGAGGTAAATGCAAGAGTCTTGGAAAGAGGGGCAAGTATGAAGTCTGTTGGGGATGAGAGAGCTTGGGAAGTGAGTCAGTTGTTGTTCGCTGATGATACAGCGCTGGTGGCGGATTCATGTGAGAAACTGCAGAAGCTGGTGACGGAGTTTGGTAAAGTGTGTGGAAGAAGAAAGTTAAGAGTAAATGTGAATAAGAGCAAGGTTATTAGGTACAGTAGGGTTGAGGGTCAAGTCAATTGGGAGGTGAGTTTGAATGGAGAAAAACTGGAGGAAGTGAAGTGTTTTAGATATCTGGGAGTGGATCTGTCAGCGGATGGAACCATGGAAGCGGAAGTGGATCATAGGGTGGGGGAGGGGGCGAAAATTTTGGGAGCCTTGAAAAATGTGTGGAAGTCGAGAACATTATCCCGGAAAGCAAAAATGGGTATGTTTGAAGGAATAGTAGTTCCAACAATGCTGTATGGTTGCGAGGCGTGGGCTATGGATAGAGTTGTGCGCAGGAGGATGGATGTGCTGGAAATGAGATGTTTGAGGACAATGTGTGGTGTGAGGTGGTTTGATCGAGTAAGTAACGTAAGGGTAAGAGTGATGTGTGGAAATAAAAAGAGCGTGGTTGAGAGAGGAGAAGAGGGTGTTTTGAAATGGTTTGGGCACATGGAGAGAATGAGTGAGGAAAGATTGACCAAGAGGATATATGTGTCGGAGGTGGAGGGAACGAGGAGAAGAGGGAGACCAAATTGGAGGTGGAAAGATGGAGTGAAAAGGATTTTGTGTGATCGGGGCCTGAACATGCAGGAGGGTGAAAGGAGGGCAAGGAATAGAGTGAATTGGAGCGATGTGGTATACAGGGGTTGACGTGCTGTCAGTGGATTGAATCAAGGCATGTGAAGCGTCCGGGGTAAACCATGGAAAGCTGTGTAGGTATGTATATTTGCGTGTGTGGACGTGTGTATGTACATGTGTATGGGGGGGGTTGGGCCATTTCTTTCGTCTGTTTCCTTGTGCTACCTCGCAAACGCGGGAGACAGCGACAAAGTATAAAAAAAAAAAAAAAAAAAAAAAAAAAAAATATCACACACAGACATATACATATGTACACATGTTCATAATTCATACTGTCTGCCTTTATTCATTCCCATCGCCACCTCGCCACACATGAAATAACAGCCCCCTCCCCCTTCATGTGTGTGAGGTAGCGCTAGGAAAAGACAAAAAGGCCCCATTCATTCACACTCAGTCTCTAGCTGTCATGTAATAATGCACCGAAACCACAACTCCCTTTCCACATCCAGGCCCCACACAACTTTCCATGGTTTACCCCAGACGCTTCACATGCCCTGGTTCAATCCACTGACAGCACGTCCACCCCGGTATACCACATCGTTCCAATTCACTCTATTCCTTGCACGCCTTTCACCCTCCTGCATGTTCAGGCCCCGATCACTCAAAATCTTTTTCACTCCATCTTTCTACCTCCAATTTGGTCTCCCACTTCTTCTCGTTCCCTCCACCTCTGACACATATATCCTCTTTGTCAATCTCTCCTCACTCATTCTCTCCATGTGACCAAAGCATTTCAAAACACCCTCTTCTGCTCTCTCAACCACACTCTTTTTATTACCACACATCTCCCTTACCCTATTATCACTTACTTGATCAAACCACCTCACACCACATATTGTCCTCAAGCATCTCATTTCCAGCATATCCACCCTCCTTTGCACAACTCTATCCATAGCCCACACCTCACAACCATACAGCTTTGTTGGAAACACTATTCCTTCAAACATACCCATTTTTGCTTTCCGAGATAATGTTCTTAACTTCCACACATTCTTCAACGCTCAAAGAATTTTCACCCCCTCCCCCACCCTATGATTCATTTCCTCTTCCATGGTTCCATCCGCTGCCAGATCCACTCCCAGATATCTAAAACACTTCACTTCCTCCATTTTTCTCCATTCAAACTTACTTACCAATTGACTTGACCCTCAACCCTATTGTACCTAATAACTTTGCTCTTATTCACATTTATTCTCAGCTTTCTTCTTTCACACATTTTACCAAACTCAGTCACCAGCTTCTGCAGTGTCTCACCCGAATCAGCCACCAGCGCTGTATCATCAGCGAACAACAACTGACTCACTTCCCAAGCTCTCTCATCCACAACAGACTGCATACTTGCCCCTCTTTCCAAAACTCTTGCATTCACCTCCCTAACAACCCCATCCATAAACAAATTAAACAACCATGGAGACATCACACACCCCTGCTGCAAACCTACATTCACTGAGAACCAATCACTTTCCTCTCATCCTACACGTACACATGCCTTACATCCTTGATAAAAAATTTTCACTGCTTCTAACAACTTGCCTCCCACACCTTATATTCTTAATACCTTCCACAGAGCATCTCTATCAACTCTATCATATGCCTTGTCCAGATCCATAAATGCTGCATACAAATCCATTTGCCTTTCAAAGAATTTCTCACATACATTCCTCAAAGCAAACACCTGATCTACACTTCCTCTACCACATCTGAAACCACACTGCTCTTCCCCAATCTGATGCTCTGTGCATGCCTTCACCCTCTCAATCAATACCCTCCCATATAATTTACCAGGAATACTCAACAAACTTATACCTCTGTAATTTGAGCACTCACCTTTGTCCCCTATGCCTTTGTACAATAGCACTATGCAAGCATTCCGCCAATCCTCAGGCACCTCACCATGAGTCATACATACATCAAATAACCTTACCAACCAGTCAACGATACAGTCACCCCCGTTTTTAATAAATTCCACTGCAGTACCATCCAAACCCGCTGCCTTGCCGGCTTTCATCTTCTGCAAAGCTTTTACTACCTCTTCTCTGTTTACCAAATCATTTTCCCTAACCCTCTCACTTTGCACACCACCTCGACCAAAACACCCTATATCTGCCACTCTATCATCAAACACATTCAACAAACCTTCAAAATACTCACTCCACCTCCTTCTCACAACACCACTACTTGTTATCACCTCCCCATTAGCCCCCTTCACTGAAGTTCCCATTTGTTCCCTTGTCTTACACACTTTATTTACCTCCTTCCAAAACATCTTTTCATTCTCCCTAAAATCTAATGATACTCTCTCACCCCAACTCTCATTTGCCCTCTTTTTCACCTCTTGCACCTTTCTCTTGACCTCCTGCCTCTTTCTTTTATACATCTCCCACTCATTTGCATTATTTCCCTGCAAAAATCGTCCATATGCTTCTCTCTTCTTTTTCACTAATAATCTTACTTCTTCATCCCACCACTCACTACCCTTTCTAATCTGCCCACCTCCCTCGCTTCTCATGCCACAAGCATCTTTTGTGCAAGCCATCACTGCTTCCCTAAATGCATCCCATTCCTCCCCCTCTCCCCTTACTTCCTTTGTTCTCACCTTTTTCCATTCTGTACTCAGTCTCTCCTGGTACTTCCTCACACAAGTCTCCTTCCCAAGCTCACTTACTCTCACCACTCTCTTCACCCCAACATTCTCTCTTCTTTTCTGAAAAACTCTACAAATCTTCACCTTCGCCTCCACAAGATAATGATCAGACATCCCTCCAGTTGCATCTCTCCGCACATTAACATCTAAAAGTCTCTCTTTTGCGTGCCTATGAATTAACACGTAATCCAATAATGCTCTCTGGCCATCTCTCCTACTTACATACGTATACTTATGTATATCTCGCTTTTTAAACCAGGTATTCCCAATCACCAGTCCTTTTTCAGCACATAAATCTACAAGCTCTTCACCATTTCCATTTACAACACTGAACACCCCATGTACACCACTTATTCCTTCAACTGCCACATTACTCATCTTCGCATTCAAATCATCCATCACTATAACCCGGTCTCGTGCATCAAAACCACTAACACACTCATTCAGCTGCTCCCAAAACACTTGCCTCTCATGATCTTTCTCCTCATGCCCAGGTGCATATGCACCAATAATCACCCATCTCTCTCCATCAACTTTCAGTTTTACCCATATCAATCTAGAGTTTACTTTCTTACACTCTATCACATACTCCCACCACTCCTGTTTCAATATCCCTGGGGATAGGGGAGAAAGAATACTTCCCATGTATTCCCCTCATGTTGTAGAAGGCGAATAAAGAGGACGGGGGCAGGGGACCAGAAACCCTCCCCTCTATGTATCTTAATTTCCTAAAAGGGGAAACAGAAGAAGGAGTCATGCAGGGAGTGCTCATCCTCCTTGAAAGCTCAGATTGGGGTGTCTAAATGTGTATGGATGTAGCCAAGACAAGAAAAAAAAGAAGAGATAGGTACTAGTTTGAGGAAAGGAGCCTGGATGTTTTGGCTCTAAAGGGGAAGAGTGGTTTGGGAATGTCTTGGCAGTAATGACAGGGGTTGGTGAGAGGACAAGACCAAAGGAAGGAGTAGCACTACTCCTGAATCAGGAGTTGTGGGAATATGTGATAGAGTATAAGAAAGTAAACTCTAGACTGATATGGGTAAAATTGAAAGTGGATGGAGAGAGATGGGTGATTATTGGTGCCTATGCACCTGGTCATGAGAAGAAAGATCATGAGAGTCAAGTGTTTTGGGAGAAGCTGAGTGAGTGTGTTAGCAGCTTTGATGCATGAAACCAGGTTATAGT
Organism: Panulirus ornatus; assembly: GCF_036320965.1. NCBI lineage: Eukaryota > Metazoa > Arthropoda > Malacostraca > Decapoda > Palinuridae > Panulirus > Panulirus ornatus. The sequence goes on along the minus strand of NC_092245.1, from coordinate 7,036,482 downwards.
GATGGGTGATTTGAATGCAAAGGTGAGTAATGTGGCAGTTGAGGGTATAATTGGTGTACTTGGGGTGTTCACTGTTGTAAATGGAAATTGTAAATAGCTTGTAGATTCGTGTGCTGAAAAAGGACTGGTGACTGGGAATACCTGGTTTAAAGAGACATACATAAGTATACATATGTAAGTACGAGAGATGGCCAGAGAGCGTATTGGATTATGTGTTAACTGATAGACATGTGAAAGAAAGACTTTTGGATGTTAATGTGCTGAGAGGGGATGTCTTATCATTATCTTGTGGAGGTGAAGGTGAAGATTGGTAGAAGTTTTCAGAAAGAAAAGAGAATGTTGGGGTGAAGAGAGTGGTGAGAGTAAGTTAGCTTGGAAAGGAGACCTGTGTGAGTAAATACTAGGAGAGATTGAGTGCAGAATGGCAAAAGGTAAGATCAAATGGTGTAAGGGGACAGGGGGGTGGAATGGAATGAATTTAGGGAAGCATTAATGGCTTACGCAAAAGATGCATGTGGCATGAGAAAGGTGGGAGGTGGGGAGATTAGAGAGGGTAGTGAGTGGTGGGATGGAGAATTAAGATTGATGGTGAAAGGAGAAAATGGCAGCATTTGAACGATTTTTGCAGGTAAGTAGTGCAAATGACTGGGAGATGTATAAAAGAAAGCAGCAGGAGGTCAAGAGAATGGTGCAAGAGGTGAAAAACAGACCAAATGAGAGTTGGGGGTGAGAGAGTATCATTAAATTTTAAGGAGAGTGAAAAGACATTTTGGAAACAGGTAAATAAAGTACGTAAGAAAAGAGAACAAATGGGAACATTGGTGAAGGAGGCTAATGGGGAGGTAATAACAAGAAATGGTGAAGTGGGATGAAATGACTATTTGAAGATTTATTGAATGTGGTTAATGGTAGAGTGGCAGGTATAGGGTGTTTTGGTCAAGGTGGTGTGCAAAGTGAGAGGGTCAGGGAGAATGGTTTGGTAAACAGAGAAGAGGTAGTGAAAGCCTTGCGGAAGATGTAAGCCAGCAAGAAGGCGGGTTTGTTTGGTACTGCAGTGGAATATATTATAAAATGCTTACACACAAAAAAAATTCAGTTCTTCAAGTGCCTAGTTCATTGTTGATTGGTTGGTAAGGATATTCAATGTATGTATGGCTCATGGTGAAGTGCCTGAGGATTGGCAAAATGCATGCATAGTGCCATTGTACAAAGGCAAAGGGGATAAAGGTGAGTGTTCAAATCACAGAGGTATAAGTTTGTTAAGTATTCGTGGGAAATTATATGGAGGGTATTGATTGAGAGGTTAAAGGCATGTACAGAGCATCAGATTGGGGAAGAGCAGTGTGGTTTCAGAAGTGATAGAGGATGTGTGGATCAGGTGTTTGCTTTGAAGAATGTATGTGAGAAATACTTAGAAAAACAGATGTATTTGTATGTAGCATTTATGGATCTGAAGAAGGCATATGATAGGGTTGATAGAGATGCTTTGTGGAAGGTTTTAAGAGTATATGGTGTGGGAGGTAAGTTGCTAGAAGCAGTGAAAAGTTTTTACCAAGGATGTAAGGCATATGTATGAGTAGGAAGACAGGAAATTGATTGGTTCCCAGCGAATATCGGTTTGCGGCAGGGGTGCATGATGTCTCCGTGGTTGTTCAATTTGTTTATGGATGGGGTGGTTAGGGAGGTGAATGCAAGAGTTCTGGAGAGAAGGGCAAGCATGCAGTCTGATGTGGATGAGAGAGCTTGGGAAGTGTCAGTTGTTGTTCGCTGATGATACAGTGCTGATGCCTAATTCAAGAGTTTTGGAGAGAAGGCCAAGTATGCATTCTGATGTGGATGAGAGGGCTTGGAAAGTGAGTCAGTTGTTGTTTGCTGATGATACAGCACTGGTGGCTGATTCTGGTGAGAAACTTCAGAAGTTGGTGACTGGGAAAGGGTGAGAAAGAAGAAAGCTAAAAGTAAATGTGAATTAGAGCAAGGTTATTAGGTTCAGTAGGGCTGAGGGAAAAGTTAATTGGGAGGTAAATTTGAATGGAGAAAAATTGGAGGAAGTGAAGAGTTTTAGATATCTGGGAGTGGATTTAGCATAGGATGGAACCATGGAAGAAGTGAGTCACAGAGTTGGAGAGGGGGTGAAGGTTCTGGGGGCGTTTAAGAATGTGTGGAAGGTGAGAACGTTATCTCAGAGAGCAAAAATGGGTATGTCCAAAGGAACAGTGGCTCCAACAATATTATATGGTTGTGAGGTATGGGCAATAGATAGGGTTGTGCGGAGGAGGGTGGATATGTTTGAAATGAAATGTTTGAGGACAATATGTGTGGTAATAAAAAGAGTATGGTTGAGAGAGCAGAAGAGGGTGTGTTGAAATGGTCACATGGAGAGAATGAGTGAGGAAAGACTGACAAAGAGGATATATGTGACAGAGGTAGAGGGAACAAGAAGCAGAAGACCAAATTGGAGGTGGAAGGATGGGAGTGAAAAAGATTTTAAGTGATCAGGTCCTGAACATACAGGAGGGTAAAAGGTGTCTGAGGAATAGAGTGAATTGGAACGATGTGGTATACCAGGGTCAATGTGCTGTCAATGGATTGAACCAGGGGATATGAAGAGTCTGGGTTAAACCATGGAAAGTTTTGTGGGGCCTGGATGTCGAGAGGGATCTGTGGTTACAGTGCATTACACATGACAGCTAGAAAATGAGGGTGAACAAATGTGGCTTTTTTTGTCTTTTCCTAGTGCTATCTGGGGGAGGATGCTATTTCATGTGTGGCAGGGTGGCAACGGGAATGGATGAAGGCAGAAAGTATGAATATGTACATGCATATATATGTATGTGTCTGTTTATGTATATGTCTGTATACATTGATATGTATATGTGCGTGTGTGGGCATTCATGTATGTACATGTGTATGTGGGTGGGGTGGGCCATTCTTTCATCTGTTTCCTCGGGCTACTTTGCTAAAGCAGGAGCCGGCGATAAAGTATAATAAAAAAAAATATGATAATAATAACAAAAATAATTCTTTTATTATACTTAACTACAGTCTCCCGTGTTAGCGAGGTAGTGCAAGGAAACAGACGAGGAATGGCCCAACCCACCTACATACACATGCATATAAATAAATGCCCACACACAGGCACATACACATACATATACATTTCAACTTATACATACATATACATACACTGACATATACATATATATACACGTGTACATATCCATATTTGCTCCCTTCATCCATTCCCATCGCCATCCCTCCACACACAAAATAGCATCCCCTAACCCCACCTTTCCGGAGGCAGTGCCAAGAACAGACAAAAAAGGCCACATTCATTCACACTCAGTGCACCAAAACCACATCTCCCTTTCCACATCCAGGCTCCACAGACCTTTCCATAGTTTACCCCAGACGCTTCACAGGCCCTGGTTCAATCCACTGACAGCTAGTAGACCCCGGTATACCACATCGTTCCAATCCACTCTATTCCTTCCATGCCTTTCATCCTCCTGTATGCTCAGGCCCCGATTGCTCAAAATCTTTTTCACTCCATCCTTCCTCCTGCAATTTGGTCTCCTGCTTCTCCTTCTTCCCTCCACCTCTGACACATATATCCTCTTTGTCAATCTTTCCTCACTCATTCTCCCCATGTGTCCAAACCATTTCAATACACCCTCTTCTGCTCTCCCAACCACACTCATTTTATTACTACACATCTTTCTTACCCTTTCATCACTTACTCAATCAAACCATCTCACACCACATACTGTCCTCAAACATTTCATTTCCAACACATTCACCCTCCTCCGCACAACCTTATCTATAGCCAAGCTTCGCAACCGTATAACATTGTTGGAACCACTATTCCTTCAAACATACCCATTTTTGCTTTCCAAGATAATATTCTTGCCTTCCACACATTCTTCAAGGCTCCTAGAACCTTCACTCTCTCTCCCACCATGTGACTCACTTCCACTTCCGTGGTTTCATCCGCTGCTAAGTCCACTCCAGATATCTAAAACACTTCAGTTCCTCCAGTTTTTCTCTATTCAAACTTACCTCCCGATTAACTTGTCCCTCAAATCTACTGAACCTAATAACTTTGCTCTTATTCACATTTACTCTTAACTTTCTTCTTTCCCACACTTTACCAAACTCAGTCATCAGCTTCTGAAGTCTGTCACCCGAATAAGCCACCAGTGTTGTATCATCAGCAAACAACAACTGACTCACTTCCCAAGCCCTCTCATCCACAACAGACAGCATACTCGCCCCTCTCTCCAAAACTCTCACATTCACCTCCCTAGCAACCCAATCCATAAGCAAATTAAACAACCACGGTGACATCACGCACTCCTGCCGCATTCACTAAGAACATATCAATTTCCTCTTTTCCTACTCGTACACATCCTTTACTTCCTTGGCAAAAACTTTCACTTTTCTAGCAACGTACCTCCTACACCATATACTCTTAACATCTTCCACAGAGCATCCCTATCAACCCTATCATAAGCCTTCTCCAGATCCATAAATGCTACATACAAATATATCTGTTTTTTTAAGTATTTCTCACATACATTCTTCAAAGCAAACACCTGATCCACACATCCTCTACCACTTCTGAAACCACACTGCTCTTCCCCAATTTGATGCTCTGTACATGCATTTACCCTCTCAATCAATATCCTCCCATATTATTTGCCACAAATACTCAACAAACTTATGCCTCTGTAATTTGAATACTCACCTTTATCCCCTTCCTCTTCAAAATACCTTCAAAATACTCACTCCACCTCCTTCTCACAACACCACTACTTGTTATCACCTCCCCATTAGCCCCCTTCACTGAAGTTCCCATTTGTTCCCTTGTCTTACGCACTTTATTTACCTCCTTCCAAAACATCTTTTTATTCTCCCTAAAATTAATGATACTCTCTCACCCCAACTCTCATTTGCCCTCTTTTTCACCTCTTGCACCTTTCTCTTCACCCCCTGCCTTGTTCTTTTATACATCTCCCACTCATTTGCATTATTTCCCTGCAAAAATCGTCCAAATGCCTCTCTCTTCTCTTTCACTAATAATCTTACTTCTTTATCCCACCACTCACTACCCTTTCTAATCTGCCCACCTCCCACTCTTCTTATGCCACAAGCATCTTTTGTGCAAGCCATCACTACTTCCCTAAATGCATCCTATTCCTCCCCCACTCCCCTTACCTCCTTTGTTCTCACCTTTTTCCATTCTGTACTCAGTCTCTCCTGGTACTTCCTCACACAAGTCTCCTTCCCAAGCTCACTTACTCTCACCACTCTCTTCTCCTCAACATTCTATCTTCTTTTCTAAAAACCTCTACAAATCTTCACCTTCACAAGATAGTGATCAGACTTCCCTCCAGCTGTCCCTCTCAGCATATTAACATCCAAAAGTCTCTCTTTTACATGCCTATCAATTAACACATAATCCAATAATGTCCTCTGGCCATCTCTCCTACTCATATATGTTTTTTTTTTTTTTTTTTTTTGCTTTGTCGCTGTCTCCCGCGTTTGCGAGGTAGCGCAAGGAAACAGACGAAAGAAATGGCCCAACCCACCCCCATACACATGTATATACATACGTCCACACACGCAAATATACATACCTAAACAGCTTTCCATGGTTTACCCCAGACGCTTCACATGCCCTGATTCAATCCACTGACAGCACGTCAACCCCGGTATACCACATTGATCCAATTCACTCTATTCCTTGCCCTCTCTTCACCCTCCTGCATGTTCAGGCCCCGATCACACAAAATCTTTTTCACTCCATCTTTCCACCTCCAATTTGGTTTCCCACTTCTCCTCGTTCCCTCCACCTCCGACACATATATCCTCTTGGTCAATCTTTCCTCACTCATTCTCTCCATGTGCCCAAACCATATCAAAACACCCTCTTCTGCTCTCTCAACCACGCTCTTTTTATTTCCGCACATCTCTCTTACCCTTACATTACTTACTCGATCAAACCACCTCACACCACACATTGTCCTCAAACATCTCATTTCCAGCACATCCATCCTCCTGCGCACAACTCTATCCATAGCCCATGCCTCGCAACCATACAACATTGTTGGAACCACTATTCCTTCAAACATACCCATTTTTGCTTTCCGAGATAATGTATATGTTTTTTTTTTTTTTTTTTTTTTTTTATACTTTATCGCTGTCTCCCGCGTTTGCGAGGTAGCGCAAGGAAACAGACGAAAGAAATGGCCCCCCCCCATACACATGTACATACACACGTCCACACACGCAAATATACATACCTACACAGCTTTCCATGGTTTACCCCAGACGCTTCACATGCCCTGATTCAATCCACTGACAGCACGTCAACCCCTGTATACCACATGGCTCCAATTCACTCTATTCCTTGCCCTCCTTTCACCCTCCTGCATGTTCAGGCCCCGATCACACAAAATCTTTTTCACTCCATCTTTCCACCTCCAATTTGGTCTCCCTCTTCTCCTCGTTCCCTCCACCTCCGACACATATATCCTCTTGGTCAATCTTTCCTCACTCATTCTCTCCATGTGCCCAAACCATTTCAAAACACCCTCTTCTGCTCTCTCAACCACGCTCTTTTTATTTCCACACATCTCTCTTACCCTTACGTTACTTACTCGATCAAACCACCTCACACCACACATTGTCCTCAAACATCTCATTTCCAGCACATCCATCCTCCTGCGCACATCTCTATCCATAGCCCACGCCTCGCAACCATACAACATTGTTGGAACCACTATTCCTTCAAACATACCCATTTTTGCTTTCCGAGATAATGTTCTCGACTTCCACACATTTTTCAAGGCTCCCAAAATTTTCGCCTCCTCCCCCACCCTATGATCCACTTCCGCTTCCATGGTTCCATCCGCTGACAGATCCACTCCCAGATATCTAAAACACTTCACTTCCTCCAGTTCTTCTCCATTCAAACTCACCTCCCAATTGACTTGACCCTCACCCCTACTGTACCTAATAACCTTGCTCTTATTCCCATTTACTCTTAACTTTCTTCTTCCACACACTTTACCAAACTCAGTCACCAGCTTCTGCAGTTTCTCACATGAATCAGCCACCAGTGCTGTATCATCAGCGAACAACAACTGACTCACTTCCCCATCCATAAACAAATTAAACAACCCAATCGCCAGTCCTTTTTCAGCACACAACTCCACAAGCTCTTCACTATTTCCATTTACAACACTGAAATCCCCATGTACATCAACTATACCCTCAACTGCCACATTACTACCTTTGCATTCAAATCACCCATCACTATAACCCAGTCTCGTGCATCAAAGCTACTAACACACTCACTCAGCTGCTCCCAAAAAACTTGCCTCTCATGATATTTCTTCTCATGACCTGGTGCATAGGCACCAATAATCACCCAACTCTCTCTTTCCACTTTCAGTTTTACCCATATCAATCTACAGTTTACTTTCTAACACTCTATCACATATTCCGGCAACCCCTGCTTCAGGAGGAGTGTTATTCCTTCCTTTGCTTTTGTCCTCTCATTAACCCCTGACTTTACTCCTAAGATATTCCCAAACCACTCTTCCCCTTTAATCTTGAGATTCATTTCACTCAAAGGCAAGAAATCCAAGTTCCTTACCTCAAACATACTACCTATCTCTCCTTTTTTCTCATCTTCAATACATCCACACACACTTAGACAACCCAATCTGAGCCTTTGTGGAGGATGAGCACTGCCTGCATGACTAATTCATCTGCTTCCTCTTTTAGAAATTAAAATAAGAGGAGGGTGAGTTTCCAGCCCCCCGCTCTCACCCAGTTTAGTCGTCTTCGATGACACAAAGGGAATAAATGGGAAGTATTCTTTCTCCCCTATCCCAATGAATAATAATAATAATAATCATAATCATGTATAAAAGAAAGAGACAGGAGGTCAAGAGAAAGGTGCAAGAGGTGAAAAAAAGGGCAAATGAGAGTTGGGGTGAGAGAGTATCATTAAATTTTAGGGAGAATAAAAAGATGTTCTGGAAGGAGGTAAATAAAGTGCGTAAGACAAGGGAGCAAATGGGAACTTCAGTGAAGGGCGCAAATGGGGAGGTGATAACAAGTAGTGGTGATGTGAGAAGGAGATGGAGTGAGTATTTTGAAGGTTTGTTGAATGTGTTTGATGATAGAGTGGCAGATATAGGGTGTTTTGGTCGAGGTGGTGTGCAAAGTGAGAGGGTTAGGGAAAATGATTTGGTAAACAGAGAAGAGGTAGTAAAAGCTTTGCGGAAGATGAAAGCCGGCAAGGCAGCAGGTTTGGATGGTATTGCAGTGGAATTTATTAAAAAAGGGGGTGACTGTATTGTTGACTGGTTGGTAAGGTTATTTAATGTATGTATGACTCATGGTGAGGTGCCTGTGGATTGGCGGAATGCGTGCATAGTGCCATTGTACAAAGGCAAAGGGGATAAGAGTGAGTGCTCAAATTACAGAGGTATAAGTTTGTTGAGTATTCCTGGTAAATTATATGGGAGGGTATTGATTGAGAGGGTGAAAGCATGTACAGAGCATCAGATTGGGGAAGAGCAGTGTGGTTTCAGAAGTGGTAGAGGATGTGTGGATCAGGTGTTTGCTTTGAAGAATGTATGTGAGAAATACTTAGAAAAGCAAATGGATTTGTATGTAGCATTTATGGATCTGGAGAAGGCATATGATAGAGTTGATAGAGATGCTCTGTGGAAGGTATTAAGAATATATGGTGTGGGAGGCAAGTTGTTAGAAGCAGTGAAAAGTTTTTATCGAGGATGTAAGGCATGTGTACGTGTAGGAAGAGAGGAAAGTGATTGGTTCTCAGTGAATGTAGGTTTGCGGCAGGGGTGTGTGATGTCTCCATGGTTGTTTAATTTGTTTATGGATGGGGTTGTTAGGGAGGTGAATGCAAGAGTTTTGGAAAGAGGGGCAAGTATGAAGTCTGTTGGGGATGAGAGAGCTTGGGAAGTGAGTCAGTTGTTGTTCGCTGATGATACAGCGCTGGTGGCTGATTCATGTGAGAAACTGCAGAAGCTGGTGACTGAGTTTGGTAAAGTGTGTGGAAGAAGAAAGTTAAGAGTAAATGTGAATAAGAGCAAGGTTATTAGGTACAGTAGGGTTGAGGGTCAAGTCAATTGGGAGGTGAGTTTGAATGGAGAAAAACTGGAGGAAGTGAAGTGTTTTAGATATCTGGGAGTGGATCTGGCAGCGGATGGAACCATGGAAGCGGAAGTGGATCATAGGGTGGGGGAGGGGGCGAAAATTCTGGGAGCCTTGAAGAATGTGTGGAAGTCGAGAACATTATCTCGGAAAGCAAAAATGGGTATGTTTGAAGGAATAGTGGTTCCAACAATGTTGTATGGTTGCGAGGCGTGGGCTATGGATAGAGTTGTGCGCAGGAGGATGGATGTGCTGGAAATGAGATGTTTGAGGACAATGTGTGGTGTGAGGTGGTTTGATCGAGTAAGTAACGTAAGGGTAAGAGAGATGTGTGGAAATAAAAAGAGAGTGGTTGAGAGAGCAGAAGAGGGTGTTTTGAAATGGTTTGGGCACATGGAGAGAATGAGTGAGGAAAGATTGACCAAGAGGATATATGTGTCGGAGGTGGAGGGAACGAGGAGAAGAGGAAGACCAAATTGGAGGTGGAAAGATGGAGTGAAAAAGATTTGGTGTGATCAGGGCCTGAACATGCAGGAGGGTGAAAGGAGGGCAAGGAATAGAGTGAATTGGAGCGATGTGGTATACAGGGGTTGACGTGCTGTCAGTGGATTGAATCAAGGCATGTGAAGCGTCTGGGGTAAACCATGGAAAGCTGTGTAGGTATGTATATTTGCGTGTGTGGACGTGTGTATATACATGTGTATGGGCTTGCGCTACCTTGCAAATGCGGGAGACAGCGACAAAGTATAAAAAAAAAAAAAAGAAAAAAAAATTTATTTTATTTATTTTGCTTTGTCGCTGTCTCCCGTGTTAGTGAGGTAGCGCAAGGAAACAGACGAAAGAATGGCCCAACCGACCCACATACACATGTAACTACATACACGTCCACACACGCAAATATACATACCTATACATCTCAATGTATACATATATATACACACACAGACATATACATATATACACATGCACATAATTCATACTGTCTGCCTTTATTTGTTCCCATCGCCACCTCGCCACACATGGAATAACAACTCCCTCCCCCCTCATGTGTGCGAGGTAGTGCTAGGAAAAGACAACAAAGGCCCCATTCGTTCACACTCAGTCTCTAGCTGTCATGTAATATTGCACCAAAACCACAGCTCCCTTTCCACATCCAGGCCCCACACAACTTTCCATGGTTTACCCCAGACGCTTCACATGACGCTTCACATGCCCTGGTTCAATCCATTGACAGCACGTCCACCCCGGTATACCACATCGTTCCAATTCACTCTATTCCTTGCACGCCTTTCACCCTCCTGCATGTTCAGGCCCAAATCACTCAAAATCTTTTTCACTCCATCTTTCCACCTCAAATTTGGTCTCCCACTTCTTCTCGTTCCACCACCTCTGACACATATATATTCTTGGTCAATCTTTCCTCACTCATTCTCTCCATGTGCCCAAACCATTTCAAAACACCCTCTTCTGCTCTCTCAACCACACTCTTATTATTTCCACACATCTCTCTTACCCTTACATTACTTACTGGATCAAACCACCACACACCACATATTGTCCTCAAACATCTCATTTCCAACACATCCACCCTCCTGCGCACAACTCTATCCATAGCCCACGCCTCGCAACCATACAACACTGTTGGAACCACTATTCCTTCAAACATAGCCATTTTTGCTTTTCGAGATAATGTTCTCGACTTCCAAACATTCTTCAAGGCTCCCAGAATTTTCACCCCCTCCCCCACCTTATGATTCACTTCCGCTTCCATGGTTCCATCCACTGCCAGATCCACTCCCAGGTATCTAAAACACTTTACTTCCTCCAGTTTTTCTCCATTCAAACTTACCTCCCAATTGACTTGACCCTCAACCCTACTGTACCTAATAACCTTGCTCTTATTCACATTTACTCTTAACTTTCTTCTTTCACACACTTTACCAAACTCAGTCACCAGCTTCTGCAGTGTCTCACATGAATCAGCCACCAGCGCTGTATCATCAGCGAACAACAACTGACTCACTTCCCAAGCTCTCTCATCCACAACAGACTGCATACTTGCCCCTCTTTCCAAAACTCTTGCACTCACCTCCCTAACAACCCCATCCATAAACAAATTAAACAACCATGGAGACATCACACATCCCTGCCGCAAACCTACATTCACTGAGAACCAATCACTTTCCTCTCTTCCTACACGTACACATGCCTTACATCCTCGATAAAAACTTTTTACTGCTTCTAACAACTTGCCTCCCACACCATATATTCTTAATACCTTCCACAGAGCATCTCTATCAACTCTATCATATGCCTTCTCCAGATCCATAAATGCTACATACAGATCCATTTGTTTTTCTAAGTATTTCTCACATACATTCTTCAAAGCAAGCACCTGATCCACACATCCTCTACCACTTCTGAAACAACACTGCTCTTCCTCAATCTGATGCTCTGTACATGCCTTCACCCTCTCAATCAATACCCTCCCATATAATTTACCAGGGATACTCAACAAACTTATACCTCTGTAATTTTTGCTTTGTTGCTGTCTCCCGCATTAGCAAGGTAGTGCAAGGAAAGAGACTAAAGAATGGCCCAACCCACCCACATACACATGTATATACATACACGTCCACACACGCAAATATACATACCTACACATCTCAACGTATACATATATATATATATACACACAGATATATACATATATACACATGTACATAATTCATACTGTCTGCCTTTATTCAATACCCATCACCACCTCGCCACACATGAAATAACAGCCCCCTCCCCCCTCATGTGTGCGAGGTAGTGCTAGGAAAAGACAACAAAGGCCCCATTCGTTCACACCCAGTCTGTAGCTGTCATGTAATAATGCACCGAAACCACAGCTCCCTTTCCACATCCAGGCCCCACACAACTTTCCATGGTTTACCCCAGATGTTTCATATGCCCTGGTTCAATCCATAGACAGTACATCCACCCCGGTATACCACATTGTTCCAATTCACTCTATTCCTTGCACACCTTTCACCCTCCTGCATGTCAGGCCCCAATCACTCAAAATCTTTTTCACTCCATCTTTCCACCTCCACTTTGGTCTCCCACTTCTCCTCGTTCCCTCCATCTCCGACACATATATCCTCTTGGTCAATCTTTCCTCACTCATTCTCTCCATGTGACCAAACCATTTCAAAACACCCTCTTCTGCTCTCTCAACTACACTCTTTTTATTACCACACATCTCTCTTACCCTATTATCACTTACTTGATCAAACCACCTCACACCACATATTGTCCTCAAAACATCTCAGTTCCAGCACATCCACCCTCCTGCGCACAACTCTATCCATAGCCCACGCCTCGCAACCATATAACATTGTTGGAACCACTATTCCTTCAAACATACCCATTTTTGCTTTCCAAGATAACGTTCTCGACTTCCACACATTTTTCAAGGCTCCCAGAACTTTTGCCCCCTCCCCCACTTCCGCTTCCATGGTTCCATCCACTGCCAAATCCACTCCCAGATATCTAAAACACTTCACTTCCTCCAGTTTTTCTCCATTCAAACTTACCTCCCAACTGACTTGTCCCTCAACCCTACTCTACCTAATAACCTTGCGCTTATTCATATTTACTCTTTGCTTTCTTCTTTCACACACTTTACTAAAGTCATTCATCAGCTTCTGCAGTTTCTCACCCAAATCAGCCACCAGTGCTGTATCATCAGCAAACAACAACTGACTCACTTCCCAAGCTCTCTCATCCACAACAGACTGCATACTTGCCCCTCTTTCCAAATCTCCTGCATTCACCTCCCTAACAACCCCATCCATAAACATATCAAACAAACATTGAGACATCATGCACCCCTGCCACAAACCAACATTCACCGAGAACCAATCACTTTCCTCTCTTCCTAATCGTACACATGCCTTACATCCTCGATAAAAACTTTTCACTGCTTCTAACAACTTGCCTCCCAAACCATATATTCTTAATACATTCCACAGAGTATCTTTATCATCTCTATCATATGCCTTCTCCAGATCCATAAATGCTACATATAAATCCATTTGCTTGTATTTCTCACATACATTCTTCAAAGAAAACACACATCCTCTACAACTTCTGAAACCACACTGCTCTTCCCTAATCTGATGCTCTATACATGCCTTCACCCTCTCAATCAGTACCCTCCCATATAATTTCCCAGGAATACTCAACAAACTTTTTTTTTTTTTTTTCATACTATTCGCTATTTCCCGCAATAGCAAGGTAGCGTTAAGAACAGAGGACTGAGCCTTTGAGGGAACATCCTCACTTGGCCCCCTTCTCTGTTCCTTCTTTAGGAAAATGAAAAACGAGAGGGGAGGATTTCCAGCCCCCCGTTCCCTTCCCTTTTAGTCGCCTTCTACGACACGCAGGGAATACGTGGGAAGAATTCTTTCTCCCCTATCCCCAGGGATAAACTCAACAAACTTATACCTCTGTAATTTGAGCACTCACTTTTATCCCCTTTGACTTTGTACAATGGCACTATGCAAGCATTCTGCCAATCCTCAGGTACCTCACCATGAGTCATACATACAGTAAATAACCTTACCAACCAGTCAAAAATACAGTCACCCACTCTTCTAATAAATTCCACTGCAATACCATCCAAACCCGCTGCCTTGCCGGCTTTCATCTTCCGCAAAGCTTTACCGCCTCTTCTCTGTATACCAAATCATTCTCCCTAACCCTCTCACTTTGCACACCACCTCAACCAAAACACCCTATATCTGCCACTCTATCATCAAACACATTCAACAAACCTTCAAAATAGTCACTCCATCTTCTCACATCACCACTACTTGTTATCACCTCCCCATTAGACCCCATCACTGATGTTCCCATTTGCTCCCTTGTCTTACGCACTTTATTTACCTCCTGCCTAAACATCTTTTTATTCTCCGTAAAATTTAATGATACTCTCTCACCCCAACTCTCTTTTGCCCTCTTTTTCACCTCTTCCACCTTTCTCTTGACCTCCTGCCTCTTTCTTTTATACATCTCCCACTCATTTGCATTATTTCCCTGCAAAAATCACCTAATTGCCTCTCTCTTCTTTTTTACTAATAATCTTACTTCTTCATCCCACCAGTCAGTACCGTTTCTAATCTGCCCACTTCCCACCCTTCTCATGCCACATGCATCTTTTGCGAAGCCATCACTGCTTCCATAAATAAATCCCATTCCTCCCCCACTCCCCTTACATCCTTTATTCTCACCTTTTTTCTTTCTGTACTCAGTCTCTCCTGGTACTTCCTCACACAAGTCTCTCTCCTAAGCTCACTTACTCTCACCACTCTCTTTACCCAAACATTCTCTCTTCCTTTCTGAAAACCTCTACAAATCTTCACCTTTGCCTCCACAAGACAATGATCAGACATCCCTCCAGTTGCACCTCTCAGCACATTAACATCCAAAAGAGTCTCCTTCGTGCACCTATCAATCAACACATAATCCAATAATAACAATAAAAACAAGAATTATCTTGTGGAGGTGAAGGTGAAAATATGTAGAGGTTTTCAGAAAAGAAGAATGTTGGGGTGAAGCGAGTGGTGAGAGTAAGTAAGCTTGGAAAGGAGACTTGTGTAAGGAAGTACCAGGAAAGATTGAGTGTAGAATGGAAAAATGCGGGAGCAAATGACATAAGAAGATTGGGGGAGGAATGGGATGCATTTAGGGAAGCAGTGTCGGCTTGCTCAAAAGATGCATGCGGCATGAGAAAGGTGGGAGGTGGGCATATTAGATAAGGTAGTGAGTGATGGGATGAAGAAGTAAGATTGCTAGTGAAAGAGAAGAGAGAGGCATCTGGATGATTTTTGTAGCGAAATAGTCCAAGTGACTGGGAGATGTATAAAAGAAAGAGGCAGGAGGTCAAGAGAAAGGTGCAATAGGTAAAAAAGAGGGCAAATGAGAGTTGGGGTGAGAGAGTATCATTATATTCTAGGGAGGATAAAAAGATGCTTTAGAGAGATGTAAATAAATTGTGTAGGGCAAAAGAACAAATAGGAACATCAGTGAAGGGGGCAAATGGGGAGGTAATAAGTAGTAGTGGTGAAGTGAAATGTGTTTCACGATAGAGTGGCAGATACAGGGTGTTTTGGTCAAGGTGGTGTGGGAAGTGAGAGGGCCAAGGAGAATAATATGGTAAACAGAGAAGAGGTAGTAAAAGCTTTGTGGAAGATGAAAGCCGGCGGGTTTGGATGGTACTGCTGTGGAATTAATTGAAAAGTAGGGTAATTGTGCTGTTGACTGGTTGGTGAGGATATTCAATGTATGCATGGTGAAGTGCCTGAGGATTGGCGGAATGCATGCAAAGGATCATTGTACAAGGGCAAAGGGGATAAAGGTGAATGTTCAAATTACAGAGGCATACATTTGTTGAGTATTCCTGGGAAATTATATGGGAGGGTATTGATTGAGAGGGTGAAGGTATGTACATAGCATCAGATTGGGGAAGAGCAGTGTAGTTTCAGAAGTGGTAGAGGATGTGTGGATCAGGTGTTCACTTTGAAGAATGTATGAGAGAAATACTTAGAAAAGCAAATGAATTTGTATGTAGCATTTATCGATCTGGAGAAGGCATGTGATAGAGTTGATAGAGATGCTCTGTGGAAGGTGTTAAGAGTATATGGTGTGGGAGGTAAGTTGCTAGAAGCAGTGAAAAGCTTTTATCGAGGATGTAAGGCATGTTTACGATTAGGAAGAGAGGAAAGTGATTGGTTCTCAGTGAATGTCAGTTTGCGGCAGGGGTGCGTGATGTCTCCATGGTTGTTTAATCTGTTTATGGATGGGGTTGTTAGGGAGGCGAATGCAAGAGTTTTAGAGCGAGGGGCAAGTATGCAGTCTATTGTGGATGAGAGGGCTTAGGAAGTGTCAGTTGTTGTTCTCTGATGATAAAGCACTGGTGGCTGATTCAGGTGAGAAACTGCAGAAGTTGGTGACCGAGTTTGGTAAGTGTGTGAAAAAAGAAAGCTAAGAGTAAATGTGAAAAAGAGCAAGGTTGTTAGGTTAGGTAGGGTTGAGGGACAGGTAGATTGGGCGGTGAGTTTGAAAGGAAAAAAGACTGGAGGAAGTGAAGTGTTTTAGATATCTGGGAGTGGATTTGGCAGCAGATGGAACCATGGAAGGGGAAGTTAGTCAGAGGGTGGGGGAGGGGGCAAAAGTTCTGGGAGCACTGAAAAATGTGTGGAAGTCGAGAACATGATCTTGGAAAGCAAAAATGGGTATGTTTAAGGGAATAGTTGTTCCAACACTGATATATGGTTGTGAGGCATGGGCTATGGATAGGGTTGTGTGCAGGAGGGTGGATGTGTTGGAAATGAGATGTTTGAGGACAATATGTGGTGTGAGGTGTTTTGATCAAGAAAGTAATGAAAGGGTAAGAGAGGTGTGTGGTAATAAAAGGAGAGTGGTTCAGAGAGCAGAAGAGGGTGTATTGAAATGGTTTGGTCACATGGAGAGAATGAGCGAGGAAAGACTGACAAAGAGGATATATGTGTCACAGGGAGAGTGAACGAGGAGAAGTGGGAGACCAAATTGGAGGTGGAAAGATGGAGTGAAAAAGATTTTGAGCAATCGGGTCCTGAACATACAGGAAGGTGAAAGGCGTGCAAGTAATAGAGTGAATTGGAATGATGTGGTATACTGGGGTCGACGTGCTGTCAATGGATTGAACCAGGGCATGTGAAGCGTCTGGGGTAAACTATGGAAAGTTTTGTGGGGCCTGGATGTGGAAAAGGAGCTATGGTTTCGGTACATTACACATGATAGCTAGAGACTGAGTGTGAACAAATGTGGCCTTTGTTTTCTTTTCCTAGCGCTACCTCGCGCACACACGGGGGGAGGAGGGTGCCAATTCATGTGTGGTGGGGTGGCGGCAGGAATGGATGAAGGCAGCATGTATGAATATGTACATGTGTATACGTGTATATGTCTGTGTATGTATATGTATGTATACGTTGAAATGTATAGGTATGTATATGTGCATGCGTGGGCATCTATGTAAATACATGTGCATGTGGGCGGGTTGGGCCATTCATTCATCTGTTTCCTTGCATTACCCCGTTAACGAGGGAGACAGCAACAAAGTACAATAAATAAATAAATATAAATATATCAATAATAATAATAATAATAATCTATGTTTATTATACTTTCCTGCATCAGCAAAATAGCACCAGGAAACAGACGAAGAATGGACCATCCACATACATACACACATATATATACATAAACCCCCATACACGCACATATACAAACGTATATCAACATAAACACATTATCATTATTCTTATTATTATTATTTTGCTTTGTCGCTGTCTCCCGCGTTTGTGAGGTAGCGCAAGGAAACAGACGAAAGAAATGGCCCAACCCACCCCCATACACATGTATATACATACACGTCCACACACGCAAATATACATACCCATACATCTCAATGTACACATATATATACACACACAGACACATACATATATACACATGCACACAATTCACCCTGTCTGCCTTTATTCACTCCCATCGCCACCTCGCCACACATGGAATAACATCCCCTCCCCCCTCATGTGCGCAAGGTAGCGCTAGAAAAAGACAACAAAGGCTCCATTCGTTCACACTCAGTCTCTAGCTGTCATGCATATATATACATATACACATATATATACATATAAACATACATACACAGATATATCCCTGGGAATAGGGAAGAAAGAATACCTCCCACGCATTCCCCATGTATCATATAAGGCGACAAAAGGGAATAGGAGTGGGGGGCTAGAAACCCTCTCCTATTTGTATCTGAACATTCTAAAAGGGAAAACAGAAGGAGTCATGCACGGAGTGCTCATCCTCTTCGAAGGCTCAGATTAGGGTGTCTAAATGTGTGTGGATGTAACCAAAATGACAAAAAAGGAGAAATAGGTAGTATGTTTAAGGAAAGGAATCTGGATGTTTTGGCTCTGAGTGAAACAAAGCTCAAGGGTAAAGGGGAAGAGTGGTTTGGGAATGTCTTGGAAGTGGGAGTAAAGTCAGGGGGTTGGTGAGAGGACAAGAGCAAAGGAAGGAGTAGCACTACTCCTGAAACAGGAGTTGTGGGAGTATGTGATTGTGACAGTGTAAGAAAGTAAGCTTTAGATTGATATGGGTAAAAATGAAAGTGGATGGAGAGAGATGGGTGATTATTGGTGCCTGTACACCTGCTCATGACAAGTAAGATCATGAGAGACAAGTGTTTGGGAACAGCTGAGTGAGTGTGTTAGCAGCTTTGATACACAAGACCAGGTTATAGTGATGGGTGATTTGAATGCAAAGGTGAGTAATGTGGCAGTTGAGGGAATAATTGAACATGGGGTGTTCAGTGTTGTAAATGGAAATGGTGAAGAGCTTGTAGATTTGTGTGCTGAAAAAGGACTGGTGATTGGGAATACCTGGTTTAAAAAGAAAGATATACATAAGTATAGGTATGTAAGTAGGAGAGATGGTCAGAGAGCGTTATTGGATTACTTGTAATTAATAGGTGTGCGAAAGAGAGACTGTTGGATGCTAATGTGCTGAGAGGGGCAACTGAAGGGATGTCTGATCATTATCTTCTGGAGGCAAAGGAGAAGATTTGTAAAGGTTTTCAGAAAATAAGAGAGTATGTTGGGGTGAAGAGAGTGATGAGAGTAAGTTAGCCTGGAAAGGAGACTTGTGTGAGTAAGTAACAGGAGAGATTGAGAGCAGAATGGAAAAGCGTGAGAGCAAATGACATAAAGGGAGTGGGGGAGGACTGGGATGTATTTAGGGAAGTAGTGATGGCTTGCACAAAAGATGCTTGTGGCATGAGAAAGGTGGGAGGTAGGCAGATTACAAAGGGTAGCAAGTGGTATAGATGAAGAAGTTAAGATTGTTGGTGAAAGAGAAGAGAGAGGCATTTGGATGAGTTTTGCAGGGAAATAGGGCAAATGACTGGGAGATGTATAAAAGAAAGAAGCAGGAGGTCAAGAGAAAGGTACAATAGGTGAAAAAGAGGGCAAATGAGAGTTGAGGTGAGAGAGTATCGTCAAATTTTTAGAATAAAAAGATGTTTTGGAAGGAGGTAAATAAAGTGTGTAAAACAAGAGAACAAATGGGAACATCAGTGAAGGGGGTAATAGGAAGGTAATAACAAGTAATGGTGATGTGAGGAGATGGAGTGAGTATTTTGAAGGTTTGTTGAATGTGTTTCATGACAGAGTGGCAGATATAGGGTGATTAGGTCGAGGTGGTGTGCGAAGTGAGAGGGTCAGGGAGAATAATTTGGTAAACAGAGAAGAGGTAGTGAAAGCTTTATGGAGGATGAAAGCTGGCAAGGTGGCTGGTTTGGATGGCACTGCAGTGGAATCTATCAAAAGAAGGGGGTGACTGCGTTGTTGACTGGTTGGTGAGGATATTCAATGTATGTATGGCTCATGGTGAAGTGCCAGAGGATTGGCAGAATGCATGCATAGTGCCATTATATACAGGCAAAGGGGATAAAAGTGAGTGTTCAAATCACAGTGGTATAAGTTTGTTGAGTATTTCTGGGAAATTATATGGGAGGGTATTGATTGAGAGGGAGAAGGCATGTACAGAGCATCAGAATGGGGAAGAGCAGTGTGGTTTCAGAAGTGGTAGAGGATGTGTGGATCAGGTGTTTGCTCTGAAGAATGTATGTGAGAAATACTCAGAAAAACAAATGGATTTGTATGTAGCATTTATGGATCTGGAGAAGGAATATGATAGAGTTGATAGAGATGCTCTGTGGAAGGTATTAAGAGTATGTGGTGTGGGAGGCAATTTGCGGGAAGCAGTGAAAAGTTTTGATCGAGGATGTAAGGCATGTGTACGATTAGGAAGCGAGGATAGTGATCAGTTCTCAGTGAATGTCGGTTTGCAGCAGGGGTGCACGATGTCTCCATGGTTGTTCAATTTGTTTACGGATGGGGTTGTTAGGGTGGTGAATGGAAGTATGCAGTCTGTTGTGGGTGAGAGGGCTTGGGAAGTAAGTCAGTTGTTGTTCGCTGATGATACAGCGCTGGTGGCTGATTCAGGTAAGAAACTGCAGAAGCTGGTGACTGAGTTTGGTAAAGTGTGTGAAAGAAGAAAGCTGAGAGAAAATGTGAATAAGAGCAAGGTTATTAGGTACAGTAGAGTTGAAGGACAAGTCAACTGGGAGGTACGTTTGAATGGAGAAAAACTGGAGGAAGTGAAGTGTTTTAGATATCTGGAAGTGGATTTGGCAGCGGATGGAACCATGGAAGGGGAAGTGAGTCACAGGGTGGGGGAGGGGGCAAAATTCTGGAAGCATTGAAAAATGTGTGGAAGGAGAGAACATTATCTCTGAAAGCAAATATGGGTATGTTTGAAGGAATTGTGGTTCTAACAATGTTATATGGTTGCAAGGCGTGGGTTATAGATAGGGTTGTGTGAAGGAGGGTGGCTGTGTTGGAAATGAGATGTTTGAGGACAATACATGGTGTGAGGTGGTTTGATCAAGTAAGTAATGAAAAGGTAAGAGAGATGTGTGGTAATAAAAAAGAGTGTGGTTGAGAGAGTAGAAGAGGGTGTTTTGAAATGGTTTGGTCACATGGAGAGAATGAGTGAGGAAAGACTGACAAAGAGGATATATGTGTAAGAGGTGGAGGGAACGAGAAGAAGTGGGAGACCGAATTGAAGATGGGACGATGGGGTGAGAAAAAGTTTGAGTGATCAGGGCCTGAACATGCAGGAGGGTGAAAGGCGTGCAAGGAACAAAGTGAACTGGAACGATGTGGCATACCAGGGATGAAGTTCAGTCAATGGATTGAACCAGGGCATGTGAAGTGTCTGGGGTAAACCAAGGAAAGTTTTGTAGGGCCTGGATGTAGAAAGGGAGCTGTGGTTTTGGTGCATTATACATGACAGCTAGAGACTGAGTGTGAACAAATGTGGCCTTTGTTGTCTTTTCCTAGCATTACCTTGCGCGTGTGGGGGTTGTCATTTCATGTGTGGTGGGAATGAGTAAAGGCAGCAAGTATGAAATATGTACATGTGTATATATGTGTATGTCTGTGTATGTATATATATTCATACATTAAAATGTATAGGCATGTATATGTGTGTGTGTGGACATGTATGTACATACATGTGTATGTGGGTGGGTTGGGCCATTCTTTTGTCTGTTTCCCTGCGCTAACTCTCTAATGCAAGAGGCAGCGACAAAGTATAATAAATAAATAAAAAACATATATCACATAAAAATAGTATACTTTAAAAACCTAAAGGGTCTACTAGGAAGACTGGCATCCATAATCTGAAAAAGTGTAAAATCTGAACACTGTTCAGTCAAAAGGAATTCGGACTGGAGATCTTTTACCTATATTAGGTACTAATACCATGATTCACCATGTTAGCCATGTTAGAATTTTGCAGAATAATGCTTTGAAAAGAGGGATGAAAAGCCAAATTAGTAATACATTAAGTTTAGTTAAACAAAACAATTAAAAGGCAAGAAAAACACTGAGAATACAAACTTGAGAGCATGGATGCCCTGGAGTGTTACTGTTTACTGGGGATGACCATGGGTAGTCAGGCCCGCTGATCTTCACATCCTGTATATATGTAAGTTTCACTAAACCAAACAATCACATTCATGACAGTTTAGTAAAGTTAATCAAATTGTAACAAACAATACTTATTAATTTCAAAAACAAAAAATATCAAAGATAAGACTGAAGAAATTTGGGTAGCTATAAATCAACCAATTAATCCATCAACAAATTAACTCTACTAATGGTTTTCAAAACCATCAGACACTGTGAGGTCTTGTGCACCAAAATTTTACAGATTTAACACTAAAAACCTAATCCTTTGCTTCCTTTGCTCACATATAATTCTTTGTATTGCTTCTATTAAAGAGGATGTCACTTCTTTCTGGCAGTAAAAGATATACTGAAAAAAGCAGGAGGCACTCTAGAATGTGCTGCAACAAAGGCATAAAAGCAAGATGGTAACAGAGCCAACATACAGCTCCATACGAAAAGCAATGTTTCACAACTAACAGAGCCAACATAAAGCTACATAAGAAATGCAATGCTTTACATGTTTGCTAAAAATTTTCAGGGTGATCTTACTGAGCAAGAAATGAAGCATTTATTTCCTGTAACACAAGAGCAAATACAGAAAGAATGAGGAAGTGCCTCAGAGGTATGGGAAATTGAGCTATATGAAAGTAAACTGGCTTTCATTCAGCAAGGCTTTTTTCTTCAAATACCTCAGTAGTTCAGCCCCGACATGCCTTTATGAATTCCACCTGAGGCTGCTTGAACTATTTTTGCTATGGAATGGTATGAGAAAATTGTTTCATCTGGAAAGCAGATGCAAAGCAGTAAAAAAGCACTAAAAGAGTCCATGGACTCTATTGCACATGTTGGCATACCTACAAAAAGTGGTATGACATGAAAATGGAAAACAAATACAGTCTTAGGATGACAAAGGCTGAGATTTGTGACTATGTAAGAAAGGCTCTAAAGAAGCTTTTTCAATCCAATGAGGGAGATATAAATTTGTAAGTGAATTTGCAAACAATCAAGGAAACAAAGACAATAAAAGAAATGTAAGTTACTAAACCAAATCTACTGGATACTACAATCAAGCAAAAACGTTTTGAAGGAAGATAGGACAATAAAATCAAGCAGATAAACTGTGAATGAAGATTCCACTTGGTAGAACAATGTGAGCATAAGGAGGTGGATAGACATTAATTTTCCACAGAATAGGAAAAAAGGAATCTGACAAGAAGTCTATCATTCAGGACATGAGATATTCTGGCCAGAATAAAGTAAATAAAACTGTTCCATTACTACACTGATGGACAAAGTCAGTGATATTTCTATTTACCTTTACAATCTACAGAAAAATTACTAATAAAGTCAACTGCAGGAAACCTGCAAGGAAACCTTGCACACAAATTATGAACATAAAAAGAATCCATCTATTCATCTACCTTCCTATATCTCTGGAACTCCCTCAAAGGAGTGGCCACAGCAATAGGGTCTCCATAACTTGTGAACTCCAGTGCCACTTCTTGGCCTTTAGTACCTCACCTTAACAGGCCACTGGCATAGAGCAACTCTAACACAATGTTTGCCGAGGCTTCTAAGTAATGTTCCTACAGACTACTTCTACCTAATACTCCTGCTAATTACTTCTACCTAATGTATCTACATTAGGGTGTCCTGCTTAGATGTTGAAACTTCTTGTCTTCTGAAAAATTGCTGCATTTATACAAGGGACTAATTCATCCTTGTAAGGAGTACTGCTCTCACATTTGGGGTGGTTCTAGCTCTGTATCTTTACTTGACAGAGTTGAGTCGAAAGCAGTCCGACTTATAAACTGTCCCAGGCAAACCTGCCCTACACCACAATGTCGGTTCACTTTCCCTCTTCTACAGGCATTATTTTGGTTTTTGCTCCCGAGAGATGGATGCTTGTGTGCCCCCACCACTACCTAGACCATTCAATACTTAGAAAGCTGCTGCGTCACATAATTATTGTGTGGCCATTGGCAACTCAAGGGTGGGTCATTTTGATGCCTACTTCTTTTCCTACACATCCAAGCTTTGGAACTCTCTACCTTCTCATGTCTTTCCCAATAACTAAGACCTGGCACATTTCAAAAGACAGGGCTTTCACTTTCTCAAAATTTTGTAAATACTTTCCCTTTTCTTTTTCTGTTTCATAATTCTCTCTATATTTCAATTAAGGCCTGGCCTTGATGTGGACTTTTGTTATTGTCTGGAGCCTTCAACATGAAAAAGTACTTCACAATTAGACTTGAAATCATAGTAAGATTATATACTTTTTTTGGGGGGGAGGGGGGCGTATAACCCCTGATTTCACCATGATATTGATATTTTTCAAAATCTTATCTTAATAATTAAAACAAAAACGAACAGAAATATGGATTTCTAAGGATTAGGTACTCTGAAACCTTTTGGATCAACCTGGCATTATTCAATTGAATCTCACTGGAAAATGACTAACAAACTAGTAAAAACAATGAAAAAGACCAAAATCCTTATCCAGTTATAATTACCCCAAGACCAATATTTATGGAAGAGTTCTGGTGTTACCCAGGACCTTTCTAAAGGCTCCTGCAGCCCAAGGGTGCATTACTTCCAGTGGCAGGGAACTGAAGTCTTCTTTAGAACAACAAGTTCTTTGATGAGATTGTACTCCCAGTGATACAGCCTCCCTAAAGGTGACTTCTCACTTGCAAAGTAACCTTTTGCAAGTAGAGCTTAGTAACACCAAAGAGTGAAATAAGATTACACATAAAATACTGTACAATCATAATCAGTTGATCTTAAATACTAAATTTAAACAATATTGTAGATCTAATAATATGCAGAGTAAAATCGAATTCAGTTAAATGTCTCATATCTATAAAACAGAAAGGTGTAATCTCAACAAATGTCAACCTAACTATGATTGCAGCTGTCCTAGTATGGGTTCAGTATTACAAATGCAACCATAATTTTAAATGTTATCTCTTCCTGCCCTCTATAAATTCAAAGGCACGCTTTTCCAGTATGAAGAGATGCCTTATATCACAAGGAGCTTTAATATGCATTGGGAAAATAACCTGCTAAATCAGTTACCCATAAACACAGAGGGAGATGTATGACTCTGTCCCTTCCAGGTGCGAATGCCTGCCAATTCAATAACAACCATGCAGTCACATACTCTTGGTCCAGCATATTCATGATTGTTTATGGGGTACTAAAGATAATGATTTGGCAGAAAGTGTTACCAGACTCTGCCTGCCTGAGGTTACACCTTGAGTGAAAAGTCACCTTTGGTGAGGCTGTAGTATTGGAAGTACAATCTCATCAAAGAACCTCTTACTCCAAAGGAGTCCATCACTTTCCTGCTACCAGGACCATTTCTTACAAAGGAGAGCTTCAGAATAATAATAATAATAATAATAATAATTTTTTATTTTATATTTTTTATTATACTTTGTCGCCGTCTCCCGCGTTTGCGAGGTAGCGCAAGGAAACAGACGAAAGAAATGGCCCAACCTCCCCCCATACACATGTATATACATACGTCCACACACGCAAATATACATACCTACAGAGCTTTCCATGGTTTACCCCAGACGCTTCACATGCCTTGATTTAATCCACTGACAGCACGTCAACCCCGGTATACCACATCACTCCAATTCACTCTATTCCTTGCCCTCCTTTCACCCTCCTGCATATTCAGGCCCCGATCACACAAAATCTTTTTCACTCCATCTTTCCACCTCCAATTTGGTCTCCCTCTTCTCCTCGTTCCCTCCACCTCCGACACATATATCCTCTTGGTCAGTCTTTCCTCTCTCATTCTCTCCATGTGCCCAAACCACTTCAAAACACCCTCTTCTGCTCTCTCAACCATGCTCTTCTTATTTCCACACATCTCTCTTACCCTTACGTTACTCACTCGATCAAACCACCTCACACCACACATTGTCCTCAAACATCTCATTTCCAGCACATCCATCCTCCTGCGCACAACTCTATCCATAGCCCACGCCTCGCAACCATACAACATTGTTGGAACCACTATTCCTTCAAACATACCCATTTTTGCTTTCCGAGATAATGTTCTCGACTTCCACACATTTTTCAAGGCCCCCAGAATTTTCGCCCCCTCCCCCACCCTATGATCCACTTCCGCTTCCATGGTTCCATCCGCTGCCAGATCCACTCCCAGATATCTAAAACACTTCACTTCCTCCAGTTTTTCTCCATTCAAACTCACCTCCCAATTGACTTGACCCTCAACCCTACTGTACCTAATGACCTTGCTCTTATTCACATTTACTCTTAACTTTCTTCTTCCACACACTTTACCAAACTCAGTCACCAGCTTCTGCAGTTTCTCACATGAATCAGCCACCAGCGCTGTATCAACAGCGAACAACAACTGACTCACTTCCCAAGCTCTCTCATCCCCAACAGACTTCATACTTGCCCCTCTTTCCAAAACTCTTGCATTTACCTCCCTAACAACCCCATCCATAAACAAATTAAACAACCATGGAGACATCACACAACCCTGCCGCAAACCTACATTCACTGAGAACCAATCACTTTCCTCTCTTCCTACCCGTACACATGCTTACATCCTCGATAAAAACTTTTCACTGCTTCTAACAACTTTCCTCCAACACCATATATTCTTAATACCTTCCACAGAGTATCTCTATCAATAATAATAATAATAATAACTGATTTGGTAAACAGAGAAGAGGTAGTAAAAGCTTTGCGAAAGATGAAAGCCAGCAAGGCAGCAGGTTTGGATGGTATTGCAGTGGAATTTATTAAAAAAGGGGGTGACTATATTATTGACTGGTTGGCAAGATTATTTAATGTATGTATGACTCATGGTGAGGTGCCTGAGGATTGGCGGAATGCGTGCATAGTGCCATTGTACAAAGGCAAAGGGGATAAGAGTGAGTGCTCAAATTACAGAGGTATAACTTTGTTGAGTATTCCTGGGAAATTATATGGGAGGGTATTGATTGAGAGGGTGAAGGCATGTACAAAGCATCAGATTGGGGAAGAGCAGTGTGGTTTCAGAAGTGGTAAGAGGATGCGTGGATCAGGTGTTTGCTTTGAGGAATGTATGTGAGAAATACTTAGCATTTATGGATCTGGAGAAGGCATATGATAGAGTTGATAGAGATGCTCTGTGGAAGGTATTAAGAATATATGGTGTGGGAGGCAAGTTGTTAGAAGCAGTGAAAAGTTTTTATCGAGGATGTAAGGCATGTGTACGTGTAGGAAGAGAGGAAAGTGATTGGTTCTCAGTGAATGTAGGTTTGCGGCAGGGGTGTGTGATGTCTCCATGGTTGTTTAATTTGTTTATGGATGGGGTTGTTAGGGAGGTGAATGCAAGAGTTTTGGAAAGAGGGGCAAGTATGAAGTCTGTTGTGGATTAGAGAGCTTGGGAAGTGAGTCAGTTGTTGTTCGCTGATGAATCAGCGCTGGTGGCTGATTCATGTGAGAAACTGCAGAAGCTGGTGACTGAGTTTGGTAAAGTGTGTGAAAGAAGAAAGTTAAGAGTAAATGTGAATAAGAGCAAGGTTTTTAGGTACAGTAGGGTTGATGGTCAAGTCAATTGGGAGGTAAGTTTGAATGGAGAAAAACTGGAGGAAGTAAAGAGTTTTAGATATCTGGGAGTGGATCTGGCAGTGGATGGAACCATGGAAGCGGAAGTGGATCATAGGGTGGGGGAGGGGGCGAAAATCCTGGGAGCCTTGAAGAATGTGTGGAAGTCGAGAACATTATCTCGGAAAGCAAAAATGGGTATGTCTGAAGGAATAGTGGTTCCAACAATTTTGTATGGTTGCGAGGCGTGGGCTATGGATAGAGTTGTGCGCAGGAGGGTGGATGTGCTGGAAGTGAGATGTTTGAGGACAATGTGTGGTGTGAGGTGGTTTGATCGAGTAAGTAACGTAAGGGTAAGAGAGATGTGTGGAAATAAAAGGAGCGTGGTTGAGAGAGCAGAAGAGGGTGTTTTGAAATGGTTTGGGCAAATGGAGAGAATGAGTGAGGAAAGATTG
Organism: Panulirus ornatus; assembly: GCF_036320965.1. Classification (NCBI taxonomy): domain Eukaryota; kingdom Metazoa; phylum Arthropoda; class Malacostraca; order Decapoda; family Palinuridae; genus Panulirus; species Panulirus ornatus. Next base: position 7,008,626 of record NC_092245.1, on the reverse strand, counting down.
ACCAAGAGGATATATGTGTCAGAGGTGGAGGGAACGAGGAGAAGTGGGAGACCAAATTGGGGGTGGAAAGATGGAGTGAAAAAGATTTTGCGTGATCAGGGCCTGAACATGCAGGAGGGTGAAAGGAGAGCAAGGAATAGAGTGAATTGGATCGATGTGGTATACCGGGGTTGACGTGCTGTCAGTGGATTGAATCAGGGCATGTGAAGCGTCTGGGGTAAACCATGGAAAGCTGTGTAGGTATGTATATTTTGCGTGTGTGGACGTATGTATATACATGTGTATGGGGGTGGGTTGGGCCATTTCTTTCGTCTGTTTCCTTGCGCTACCTCGCAAACGCAGGAGACAGCAAAAAAAAAAAAAAATAATAATAATAATAATAAATGAGATAATGTTCTCGACTTCCACACATTCTTCAAGGCCCCCAGAATTTTCGCCCCCTCCCCCACCCTATGATCCACTTCCGCTTCCATGTTTCCATCCGCTGCCAGATCCACTCCCAGATATCTAAAACACTTCACTTCCTCCAGTTTTTCTCCATTCAAACTCACCACCCAATTGACTTGACCCTCAACCCTACTGTACCTATTAACCTTGCTCTTATTCACATTTACTCTTAACTTTCTTCTTCCACACACTTTACCAAACTCAGTCACCAGCTTCTGCAGTTTCTCACATGAATCAGCCACCAGCGCTGATTCATCAGCGAACAACAACTGACTCACTTCCCAAGCTCTCTCATCCCCAACAGACTTCATACTTGCCCCTCTTTCCAAAACTCTTGCATTTACCTCCCTAACAACCCCATCCATAAACAAATTAAACAACCATGGAGACATCACACACCCCTGCCGCAAACCTACATTCACTGAGAACCAATCACTTTCCTCTCTTCCTACACGTACAGAAAAGAAAGAGGCAGGAGGTCAAGAGAAAGGTGCAAGAGGTAGAAAAAGAGGGCAAATGAGAGTTGGGGTGCAAGAGTATCATTAAATTTTAGGGAGAATAAAAAGATGTTTTGGAAGGAGGTAAACAAAGTGCGTAAGACAAGGGAGCAAATGGGAACTTCAGTGAAGGGGGCTAATGGGGAGGTGATAACAAGTAATGGTGATGTGAGAAGGAGATGGAGTGAGTATTTTGAAGGCTTGTTGAATGTGTTTGATGATAGAGTGGCAGATATAGGGTGTTTTGGTCGAGGTGGTGTGCAAAGTGAGAGGGTTAGGGAAAATGATTTGGTAAACAGAAGAGGTAGTAAAAGCTTTGCAGAAGATGAAAGCCGGCAAGGCAGCAGATTTGGATGATATTGCAGTAGAATTTATTAAAAAAAAGGGGAGACTGTATTGTTGACTGGTAGGTAAGGTTATTTAATGTATGTATGTCTCATGGTGAGGTGCCTGAGGATTGGCGGAATGCTTGCATAGTGCCACTGTACAAAGACAACGGGGATAAAAGTGAGTGATCAAATTACAGAGGTATAAGTTTGTTGAGTATTCCTGGGAAATTATATGGGAGGGTATTGATTGAGAGGGTGAAGGCATGTACAGAGCATCAGATTGGGGAAGAGTAGTGTGGTTTCAGAAGTGGTAAAGGATGTGTGGATCAGGTGTTTGCTTTGAAGAATGTATGTGAGAAATACTTAGAAAAGCAAATGGATTTGTATGTAGCATTTATGGATCTGGAGAAGGCATATGATAAAGAGTTAATAGAGATGCTCTGTGGAAGGTATTAAGAGTATATGGTGTGGGAGGCAAGTTGTTAGAAGCTTTGAAAAGTTTTTATCGAGGATGTAAGGCATGTGTATATGCAGGAAGAGAGGAAAGTGATTGGTTCTCAGTGAATGTAGGTTTGCAGCAGGAGTGTGTGATGTCACCATGGTTGTTTAATTTGTTTATGGATGGGGTTGTTAGGGAGGTGAATGCAAGAGTTTTGGAAAGAGGGGCAAGTATGCAGTCTGTTGTGGATGAGAGAGCTTGGGAAGTGAGTCAGTTGTTGTTCGCTGATGATACAGCTCTGGTGGCTGATTCATGTGAGAAACTGCAGAAGCTGGTGACTGAGTTTTGGTAAAGTGTGTGAATGAAGAAAGTTCAGAGTAAATGTGAATAAGAGCAAGGTTATTAGGTACAGTAGGGTTGATGGTCCAGTCAATTAGGAGGTAAGTTTGAATGGAGAAAACTGGAGGAAGTAAAGTGTTTTAGATACCTGGGAGTAGATCTGCCAGCGGATGGAACCATGGAAGCGGAAGTGAATCATAGGGTGGGGGAGGGGGCGAAAATTCTGGGAGCGTTGAAGAATGTTTGGAAGTCGAGAACATTATCTCGGAAAGCAAAAATGGCTATGTTTGAAGGAATAGTGGTTCCAACAATGTTGTATGGTTGTGAGGCATGGGCTATGGATAGAGTTGTGCACAGGAGGGTGGATGTGCTGGAAATGAGATGTTTGAGGACAATATGTAGTGTGAGGTGGTTTGATTGAGTAAGTAATGTAAGGGTAAGAGAGATGTGTGGAAATAAGAAGAGCATGGTTGAGAGAGCAGAAGAGGGTGTTTTGAAATGGTTTGGTCACTTGGAGAGAATGAGTGAGGAAAGATTGACAAAGAGGATATATGTGTCAGAGGTGGAGGGAACAAGGAGAAGTGGGAGACCAAATTGGAGGTGGAAAGATGGAGTGAAAAAGATTTTGAGTGATCGGGGCCTGAACATGCAGGAGGGTGAAAGGTGTGCAAGGAATAGAGTGAATTGGAACGATGTGGTATACCGGGGTCGACGTGCTGTCAATGGATTGAACCGGGGCATGTGAAGCGTCTGGGGTAAACCATGGAAAGTTCTGTGGGGCCTGGATGTGGAAAGGGAGCTGTGGTTTCAGTGCATTATTACATGACAGCTAGAGACTGGGTGTGAACGAATGGGGCCTTTGTTGTCTTTTCCTAGCTCTACCTTGCACACATGAGGGGGGAGGTGGGTTGTTATTCCATGTGTGGCGAGGTGGCGATGGGAATGAATAAAGGCAGACAGTGTGAATTATGTACATGTGTATATATGTATATGTCTGTGTGTGTATATATATATGTGTACATTGAGATGTATAGGTATGTATATTTGCGTGGGTGGACGTGTATGTATATACATGTGTATGTGGGTGGGTTGGGCCATTTCTTGCATCTGTTTCCTTGCGCTACCTCGCTAACGTGGGAGACAGCGACAAAGCAAAATAAAAATAAATAAAAAAAAATATATATATATGTAAGTAGGAGAGATGGTTAATTGACAGGCGTGCGAAAGAGAGACTTTTGGATGTTAATGTGCTGAGAGGTGCAACTGGAGGGATGTCTGATCATTATCTTTTGGAGGCTAAGGTGAAGATTTGTATGGGTTTTCAGAAAAAAAGAGTGAATGTTGGGGTGAAGAGGGTGGTGAGAGTAAGTGAGCTTGGGAAGGAGACTTGTGTGAGGAAGTAGCAGGAGAGACGGAGTAAAGAATGGAAAAAGGTGAGAACAATGGAAGTAAGGGGAGTGGGGGAGGAATGGGATGTATTTAGGGAATCAGTGATGGATTGTGCAAAAGATGCTTGTGGCATGAGAAGAGTGGGAGGTGGGTTGATTAGAAAGGGTAGTGAGTGGAGGGATGAAGAAGTAAGAGTATTAGTGAAAGAGAAGAGAGAGGCATTTGGATGATTTTTGCAGGGAAAAAATGCAGTTGAGTGGGAGACGTATAAAAGAAAGAGACAGGAGGTCAAGAGAAAGGTGCAAGAGGTGAAAAAAAGGGCAAATGAGAGTTGGGGTGAGAGAGTATCATTAAATTTTAGGGAGAATAAAAAGATGTTCTGGAAGGAGGTAAATAAAGTGCGTAAGACAAGGGAGCAAATGGGAACTTCAGTGAAGGGCGCAAATGGGGAGGTGATAACAAGTAGTGGTGATGTGAGAAGGAGATGGAGTGAGTATTTTGAAGGTTTGTTCAATGTGTTTGATGATAGTGTGGCAGATATAGGGTGTTTTGGTCGAGGTGGTGTGCAAAGTGAGAGGGTTAGGGAAAATGATTTGGTAAACAGAGAAGAGGTAGTAAAAGCTTTGCGGAAGATGAAAGCCGGCAAGGCAGCAGGTTTGGATGGTATTGCAGTGAAATTTATTAAAAAAAGGGGTGACTATATTGTTGACTGGTTGGTAAGGATATTTAATGTATGTATGACTCACGGTGAAGTGCCTGAGGATTGGAGGAATGCGTGCATAGTGCCATTGTACAAAGGCAAAGGGGATGGGATAAGAGTGAGTGCTCAAATTACAGAGGTATAAGTTTGTTGAGTATTCCTGGGAAATTATATGGGAGGGTATTGATTGAGAGGGTGAAGGCATGTACAGAGCATCACATTGGGGAAGAGCAGTGTGGTTTCAGAAGTGGTAGAGGATGTGTGGATCAGGTGTTTGCTTTGAAGAATGTATGTGAGAAATACTTAGAAAAGCAAATGGATTTGTATGTAGCATTTATGGATCTGGAGAAGGCATATGATAGAGTTGATAGAGATGCTCTGTGGAAGGTATTAAGAATATATGGTGTGGGAGGAAAGTTGTTAGAAGCAGTGAAAAGTTTTTATCAAGGATGTAAGGCATGTGTACGTGTAGGAAGAGAGGAAAGTGATTGGTTCTCAGTGAATGTAGGTTTGCGGCAGGGGTGTGTGATGTCTCCATGGTTGTTTAATTTGTTTATGGATGGGGTTGTTAGGGAGGTGAATGCAAGAGTTTTGGAAAGAGGGGCAAGTATGAAGTCTGTTGGGGATGAGAGAGCTTGGGAAGTGAGTCAGTTGTTGTTCGCTGATGATACAGCGCTGGTGGCTGATTCATGTGAGAAACTGCAGAAGCTGGTGACTGAGTTTGGTAAAGTGTGTGAAAGAAGAAAGTTAAGAGTAAATGTGAATAAGAGCAAGGTTATTAGGTACAGTAGGGTTGAGGGTCAAGTCAATTGGGAGGTGAGTTTAAATGGAGAAAAACTGGAGGAAGTGAAGTGTTTTAGATATCTGGGAGTGGATCTGGCAGCGGATGGAACCATGGAAGCGGAAGTGGATCATAGGGTGGGGGAGGGGGCGAAAATTCTGGGAGCCTTGAAGAATGTGTGGAAGTCGAGAACATTATCTCGAAAGCAAAAATGGCTATGTTTGAAGGAATAGTGGTTCCAACAATGTTGTATGGTTGCGAGGCGTGGGCTATGGATAGAGTTGTGCGCAGGAGGATGGATGTGCTGGAAATGAGATGTTTGAGGACAATGTGTGGTGTGAGGTGGTTTGATCGAGTAAGGAACGTAAGGGTAAGAGAGATGTGTGGAAATAAAAAGAGCGTGGTTGAGAGAGCAGAAGAGGGTGTTTTGAAATGGTTTGGGCACATGGAGAGAATGAGTGAGGAAAGATTGACCAAGAGGATATATGTGTCGGAGGTGGAGGGAACGAGGAGAAGAGGGAGACCAAATTGGAGGTGGAAAGATGGAGTGAAAAAGATTTTGTGTGATCGGGGCCTGAACATGCAGGAGGGTGAAAGGAGGGCAAGGAATAGAGTGAATTGGAGCGATGTGGTATACCGGGGTTGACGTGCTGTCAGTGGATTGAATCGGGGCATGTGAAGCGTCTGGGGTGAACCGTGGAGGGCTGTGTAGGTGTGTATATTTGCGTGTGTGGACGTATTTATGTGCATGTGTATGGGGGTGGGTTGGGCCATTTCTTTCGTCTGTTTCCTTGCGCTACCTCGCAAACGCGGGAGACAGCGACAAAAAAAAAAAGAAATATATATATATATATATATATATATATATATATATATATATATATATATATATATATATATTATCCCTGGGGATAGGGGATTAAGAATACTTCCCACGTATTCCCTGCGTGTCGTAGAAGGCGACTAAAAGGGGAGGGAGCGGGGGGCTGGAAATCCTCCCCTCTCTTTTTTTTTTTTTTAAATTTTCCAAAAGAAGGAACAGAGGGGGCCAGGTGAGGATATTCCAAAAAAGGCCCAGTCCTCTGTTCTTAGCGCTACCTCGCTAACGCGGGAAATGGCGAATAGTTTAAAAGAAAGAAAAGATATATATATATATATCCCTGGGGATAGGGGAGAAAGAATACTTCCCACGTATTCCCTGCGTGTCGTAGAAGGCGACTGAAAGGGAAGGGAGCGGGGGGCTGGAAATCTTTCCCTGTCGTTTTTTTTTTTTTTTTTTTCTTCCAAAAGAAGGAACAGAGAAGGGGGTCAGGTGAGGATATTCCCTCAAAGGCCCAGTCCTCTGTTCTTTACGCTACCTCGCTATCGCGGGAAATGGCGAATAGTATGAAAAAAAAAAAAAAAAAATATATATATATATATATATATATATATATATATATATATATATATATATATATTATCCCTGGGGATAGGGGAGAAAGAATACTTCCCACGTATTCCCTGCGTGTCGTAGAAGGCGACTAAAAGGGGAGGGAGCGGGGGGCTGGAAATCCTCCCTTCTCATTATTTTTTTTTAATTTTCCAAAAGGAACAGAGAACGGGGCCAGGTAAGGATATTCCCTCAAAGGCCCATTCCTCTGTTCTTAACGCTACCTCGCTAATGCATGAAATGGTGAATAGTTAAGAAAAAAAAAAAAAAAAAAAAAAAAAATATATATATATATATATATATATATGTATGTATGGAGTGAGTATTTTGAAGGTTTGTTGAATGTGTTTGATGATAGAGTGGCAGATATAGGGTGTTTTGGTCGAGGTGGTGTGCAAAGTGAGAGGGTTAGGGAAAATGATTTGGTAAACAGAGAAGAGGTAGTGAAAGATTTGCGGAAGATGAAAGCCGGCAAGGCAGCAGGTTTGGATGGTATTGCAGTGGAATTTATTAAAAAAGGGGGTGACTGTATTGTTGACTGGTTGGTAAGGTTATTTAATGTATGTATGACTCATGGTGAGGTGCCTGAGGATTGGCGGAATGCGTGCATAGTGCCATTGTACAAAGGCAAAGGGGATAAGAGTGAGTGCTCAAATTACAGAGGTATAAGTTTGTTGAGTATTCCTGGTAAATTATATGGGAGGGTATTGATTGAGAGGGTGAAGGCATGTACAGAGCATCAGATTGGGGAAGAGCAGTGTGGTTTCAGAAGTGGTAGAGGATGTGTGGATCAGGTGTTTGCTTTGAAGAATGTATGTGAGAAATACTTAGAAAAGCAAATGGATTTGTATGTAGCATTTATGGATCTGGAGAAGGCATATGATAGAGTTGATAGAGATGCTCTGTGGAAGGTATTAAGAATATATGGTGTGGGAGGAAAGTTGTTAGAAGCAGTGAAAAGTTTTTATCGAGGATGTAAGGCATGTGTACGTGTAGGAAGAGAGGAAAGTGATTGGTTCTCAGTGAATGTAGGTTTGCGACAGGGGTGTGTGATGTCTCCATGGTTGTTTAATTTGTTTATGGATGGGGTTGTTAGGGAGGTAAATGCAAGAGTTTTGGAAAGAGGGGCAAGTATGAAGTCTGTTGGGGATGAGAGAGCTTGGGAAGTGAGTCAGTTGTTGTTCGCTGATGATACAGCGCTGGTGGCTGATTCATGTGAGAAACTGCAGAAGCTGGTGACTGAGTTTGGTAAAGTGTGTGGAAGAAGAAAGTTGAGAGTGAATGTGAATAAGAGCAAGGTTATTAGGTACAGTAGGGTTGAGGGTCAAGTCAATTGGGAGGTGAGTTTGAGTGGAGAAAAACTGGAGGAAGTGAAGTGTTTTAGATATCTGGGAGTGGATCTGGCAGCGGATGGAACCATGGACGCGGAAGTCGATCATAGGGTGGGGGAGGGGGCGAAAATTCTGGGGGCCTTGAAGAATGTGTGGAAGTCGAGAACATTATCTCGGAAAGCAAAAATGGGTATGTTTGAAGGAATAGTGGTTCCAACAATGTTGTATGGTTGCGAGGCGTGGGCTATGGATAGAGTTGTGCGCAGGAGGATGGATGTGCTGGAAGTGAGATGTTTGAGGACAATGTGTGGTGTGAGGTGGTTTGATCGAGTGAGTAACGTAAGGGTAAGAGAGATGTGTGGAAATAAAAAGAGCGTGGTTGAGAGAGCAGAAGAGGGTGTTTTGAAGTGGTTTGGGCACATGGAGAGGATGAGTGAGGAAAGATTGACCAAGAGGATATATGTGTCGGAGGTGGAGGGAGCAAGGAGAAGAGGGAGACCAAATTGGAGGTGGAAAGATGGAGTGAAAAAGATTTTGTGTGATCGGGGCCTGAACATGCAGGAGGGTGAAAGGAGGGCAAGGAATAGAGTGAATTGGAGCGATGTGGTATACCGGGGTTGACGTGCTGTCAGTGGATTGAATCAAGGCATGTGAAGCGTCTGGGGTAAACCATGGAAAGCTGTGTAGGTATGTGTATTTGCGTGTGTGGACGTGTGTATATGCATGTGTGTGGGGGGGGTTGGGCCATTTCTTTCGTCTGTTTCCTTGCGCTACCTCGCAAACGCGGGAGACAGCGACAAAGTATAAAAAAAAAAAAAAAAAATGTGTGTGTATATATATTTTCCAAAAGAGGGAACAGAGAAGGGGCCCAGGTGGGGATATTCCCTCAAGGGCCCAGTCCTCTGTTCTCGACGCTACCTCGCTAATGCGGGAAGTGGCAAATAGTATGAAGGAAAGAAAAGAATATATATATATATATTATCCCTGGGGATAGGGGAGAAAGAATACTTCCCACGTATTCCCTGCGTGTCGTAGAAGGCGACTAAAAGGGGAGGGAGCGGGTGGCTGGAAATCCTCCCCTTTCTTGTTTTTTTTTTTAATTTTCTAAAAGAAGGAACAGAGAAGGGGGTCAGGTGAGGATATTCCCTCTAAGGCCCAGTTCTCTGTTCTTAACGCTACCTCGCTAACGCGGGAAATGGGAAATAGTATAAAAAAAAAAATATATATATATATATATATATATATATATATATATATATATATATATTCTATCCCTGGGGATAGGGGAGAAAGAATACTTCCCACGTATTCCCTGCGTGTCGTAGAAGGCGACTAAAAGGGAAGGGAGCGGGTGGCTGGAAATCCTCCCCCTCTCGTTTTTTTTTTTATTTTCCAAAAGAAGGAACAGAGAAGGGGCCAGGTGAGGATACTCCCTCTAAGGCCCAGTCCTCTGTTGATAACGCTACCTCGCTAATGCCGGAAATGGCGAATAGTACGAAAGAAAGAAAAGATAATATATATATATATATATATATATATATATAATATATATATTTATGGTGTGGGAGGCAAGTTGTTAGAGCTTTGAAAAGTTTTTATCGAGGATGTAAGGCATGTGTATATGTAGGAAGAGAGGAAAGTGATTGGTTCTCAGTGAATGTAGGTTTGCGCAGGAGTGTGTGATGTCCCATGGTGTGTTTAATTTGTTTATGGATGGGGTTGTTAGGGAGGTGAATGCAAGAGTTTTGGATAGAGGGGCAAGTATGCATCTGTTGTGGATGAGAGAGCTTGGGAAGTGAGTCAGTTGTTGTTCGCTGATGATACAGCACTGGTGGCTGATTCATGTGAGAACTGCAGATGCTGGTGACTGAGTTTTGGTAAAGTGTGTGAATGAAGAAAGTTCAGAGTAAATGTGAATAAGAGCAAGGTTATTAGGTACGTAGGGTTGATGGTCCAGTCATTAGGAGGTAAGTTTGAATGGAGGAAAACTGGAGGAAGTAAAGTGTTTTAGATACCTGGGAGTGGATCTGCCAGCGGGATGGAACCATGGAAGCGGGAAGTGAATCATAGGGTGGGGGAGGGGCGAAAATTCTGGGAGCGTTGAAGAATGTTTGGAAGTCGAGAACTATTATCTCGGAAAGCAAAAATGGCTATGTTTGAAGGAATGTGGTTCCAACAATGTTGTATGGTTTTGTGAGGCATGGGCTATGGATCAGAGTTGTGCACGGAGGGTGGATGTGCTGGAAATGAGATGTTGAGGACAATATGTAGTGTGAGTGGTTTGATTGAGTAAGTAATGTAAGGGTAAGGAGATGTGTGGAAATAAGAAGAGCATGGTTTGAGGAGAGCAGAAGAGGGTTGTTTTGAAATGGTTTGGTCACTTGGAGAGAATGAGTGAGGAAAGATTGACAAAGAGGATATATGTGACAGAGGTGGAGGGAACAAGGAGTAAGTGGGAGACCAAATTGGAGGTGGAAGATGGAGTGAAAAAGATTTTGTGAGTGATCGGGGCTGAAACATGCAGGAGGGTGGAAAGGTGTTGCAAGGAATAGAGTGAATTGGAACGATGTGGTATACCTGGGGTCGACGTGCTGTCAATGGATTGAACCGGGGCATGTGAAGCGTCTGGGGGGTAAACCATGGAAAGTTCTGTGGGGCCTGGGAGTGTGGAAAGGGAGCTGTGGTATTCAGTGCATATTACATGACGCTAGAGACTGGGTTGAACGAATGGGGCCTTTGTTGTCTTTTCCTAGCGCTACCTTGCACACATGAGGGGGGACGGTGGGTTGTTAATTCCATGTGTGGCGATGGTGGCGATGGGAATGAATAAAAGGCAGCCAGTGTGAATTATGTACATGTGTATATATGTATATGTCTGTTGTGTGTATATATATTGTGTACATTGAGATGTATAGGTATGTATCATTTGCGTGGGTGGACGTTGTATGTATATCATGTGTATGTGGGTGGGTTGGGCCATTTCTTGATCTGTTTCCTGCGCTACCTCGTCTAACGTGGGAGACAGCGACAAAGCAAAATAAAAATAAATAAAAAAAAAATTTATATATATGTAAGTAGGAGAGATGGTTAATTGGGACAGGCGCGCGAAAGAGGACTTTTGGATGTTAATGTGCTGAGAGGTGCAACTGGAGGGATGTCTGATCATTATCTTTTGGAGGCTAAGGTGAAGATTTGTATGGGTTTCAAAAAAAAAAGAGTGAATGTTGGGTGAAGAGGGTGGTGAGAGGTAAGTGAGCTTGGGAAGGAGACTTTGTGTGGAGGAACAGTACCAGGAGAGACGGAGGTAAAGAATGGAAAAAGGTGAGAACAATGGAAGTAAGGGGAGTGGGGGAGGAATGGGATGTATTTTAGGGAATCAGTGATGGATTGTGCAGAAAAGATGCTTGTGGCATGAGATAGAGTGGGAGGTGGGTTTGATAGAAAGGGTTAGTGAGTGGAGGGATGAAGAGTAAGAGTATTAGTGAAAGGAAGAGAAGAGGAGGCATTTGGACGATTTTTGCAGGGAAAAAATGCAGTTGAGTGGGAGAGTATTAAAAGAAAGAGACAGGAGGTCAACGAGAAAGGTGCAAGAGGTGAAAAAAAAAGGGCAAATGAGAGTTGGGGTGAGAGAGTATCAATTAAATTTTGGGAGAATAAAAAGATGTTCTGGAAGGAGGTAAATAAAGGGCGTAAGACAAGGGAGCAAAATGGGAACTTTAGTGAAGGGCGCAAATGGGGAGGTGATAACAAGTAGTGGTGATGTGAGGGAGATGGAGTGAGTATTTTGAAGGTTTGTGAAGTGTTTGATGTAGTGTGGCAGATATAGGGTGTTTTGGTCGAGGGGGGTGTGCAAAGTGAGAGGGTTAGGGAAAATGATTTGGTAAACAGAGAAGAGGTAGTAAAGCTTTGCGGAAGATGAAAGCCGGCAAGGCAGCAGGTTTGGATGGTATTGCAGTGGAATTTATTAAAAAAGGGGGTGACTGTATTGTTGACTGGTTGGTAAGGTTATTTAATGTATGTATGACTCATGGTGAGGTGCCTGAGGATTGGCGGAATGCGTGCATAGTGCCATTGTACAAAGGCAAAGGGGATAAGAGTGAGTGCTCAAATTACAGAGGTATAAGTTTGTTGAGTATTCCTGGTAAATTATATGGGAGGGTATTGATTGAGAGGGTGAAGGCATGTACAGAGCATCAGATTGGGGAAGAGCAGTGTGGTTTCAGAAGTGGTAGAGGATGTGTGGATCAGGTGTTTGCTTTGAAGAATGTATGTGAGAAATACTTAGAAAAGCAAATGGATTTGTATGTAGCATTTATGGATCTGGAGAAGGCATATGATAGAGTTGATAGAGATGCTCTGTGGAAGGTATTAAGAATATATGGTGTGGGAGGCAAGTTGTTAGAAGCAGTGAAAAGTTTTTATCGAGGATGTAAGGCATGTGTACGTGTAGGAAGAGAGGAAAGTGATTGGTTCTCAGTGAATGTAGGTTTGCGGCAGGGGTGTGTGATGTCTCCATGGTTGTTTAATTTGTTTATGGATGGGGTTGTTAGGGAGGTAATGCAAGAGTTTTGGAAAGAGGGGCAAGTATGAAGTCTGTTGGGGATGAGAGAGCTTGGGAAGTGAGTCAGTTGTTGTTCGCTGATGATACAGCGCTGGTGGCTGATTCATGTGAGAAACTGCAGAAGCTGGTGACTGAGTTTGGTAAAGTGTGTGAAGAAGAAAGTTAAGAGTAAATGTGAATAAGAGCAAGGTTATTAGGTACAGTAGGGTTGAGGGTCAAGTCAATTGGGAGGTGAGTTTGAATGGAGAAAAACTGGAGGAAGTGAAGTGTTTTAGATATCTGGGAGTGGATCTGGCAGCGGATGGAACCATGGAAGCGGAAGTGGATCATAGGGTGGGGGAGGGGGCGAAAATTCTGGGAGCCTTGAAGAATGTGTGGAAGTCGAGAACATTATCTCGGAAAGCAAAAATGGGTATGTTTGAAGGAATAGTGGTTCCAACAATGTTGTATGGTTGCGAGGCGTGGGCTATGGATAGAGTTGTGCGCAGGAGGATGGATGTGCTGGAAATGAGATGTTTGAGGACAATGTGTGGTGTGAGGTGGTTTGATCGAGTAAGTAACGTAAGGGTAAGAGAGATGTGTGGAAATAAAAAGAGCGTGGTTGAGAGAGCAGAAGAGGGTGTTTTGAAATGGTTTGGGCACATGGAGAGAATGAGTGAGGAAAGATTGACCAAGAGGATATATGTGTCGGAGGTGGAGGGAACGAGGAGAAGAGGGAGACCAAATTGGAGGTGGAAAGATGGAGTGAAAAAGATTTTGTGTGATCGGGGGCCTGAACATGCAGGAGGGTGAAAGGAGGGCAAGGAATAGAGTGAATTGGAGCGATGTGGTATACCGGGGGTTGACGTGCTGTCAATGGATTGAATCGGGGGCATGTGAATGCGTTCTGGGGAGAACCGTGGAGGGCTGTGTAGGTGTGTATATTTGGTGTGTGGGACGTATTTATGTGCATGTGTATGGGGGTGGGTTGGGCCGTGTTCTTTGTCTGTTTCCTTGCGCTACCTCGCAAACCGGGGAGACAGCGACAAAAAAAAAAAAAAAGGAAATATATATATATTATATATATATATAATTATATAATATTATCCCTGGGGATAGGGGATTAAGAATATTTCCCCACGTATTCCCTGCGTGTGTAGAAGGCGACTAAAAGGGGAGGGAGCGGGGGGGCTGGAAATCCTCCCCTCTCGTTTTTTTTTTTTTTTTAAATTTTCCAAAAGAAGGAAACGAGGGGGGCCAGTTGAGGATATTCCAAAAAAGGCCCAGTCCCTCTGTTCTTAGCGCTATCTCGCTAACGCGGGGAAATGGCGAATAGTTTAAAAGAAGAAAGATAATATAATATATCCCTGGGGATAGGGGAGAAAGAATACTTCCACGTATTCCCTGCGTGTCGTAGAAGGCGACTGAAAGGAAGGGAGCGGGGGTCTGGAAATCCTTCCCTCTGTTTTCTTTTTTTTTTTTTTTTTTTTCCAAAAGAAGGAACAGAGAAGGTGGGTCAGGTGAGGATATTCCCTCAAAGGCCCAGTCCTCTGTTCTTTACGCTACCTCGCTATCGCGGGAAATGGCGAATAGTATAAAAAAAAAAAAAAAATATATATTATATTATATATATATATATATATTATATATATATTATTATTATCCCTGGGATAAGGGGAGAAAGAATACTTCCCACGTATTCCCTGCGTGTCGTAGAAGGCGACTAAAGGGGAGGGAGCGGGGGGCTGGAAATCCTCCCTTCTCATTATTTTTTTTTAATTTCCAAAAGGACAGAGAACGGGGCCAGGTAAGGATATTCCCTCAAAGGCCCATTCCTCTGTTCTTAACGCTACCTCGCTAATGATGAAATGGTGAATAGTTAAAAAAAAAAAAAAAAAAAAAAAAAAAAAAAAAAATATTATATATATATATATGTATGTATGGAGTGAGTATTTTGAAGGTTTGTTGAATGTGTTTGATGATAGAGAGTGGCAGATATAGGGTGTTTTGGTCGAGGTGGTGTGCAAAGTGAGAGGGTTAGGAAAATGATTTGGTAAACAGAGAAGAGGTTATGTGAAAGATTTGCGGAAGATGAAAGCCGGCAAGGCAGCAGGTTTGGATGGTATTGCAGTGGAATTTATTAAAAAAAGGGGGTGACTGTATTGTTGACTGGTTGGTAAGGTTATTTAATGTATGTATGATCATGGTGAGGTGCTGAGGATTGGCGGAATGCGTGCATAGTGCATTGTACAAAGGCAAAAGGGGATAGAGTGAGTGCTCAATTACAGAGGTATAAGTTTGTTGAGTATTCCTGGTAAATTAATATGGGAGGGTATTGATTGAGAGGGTGAGGCATGTACAGAGCATCAGATTGGGGAAGAGCAGTGTGGTTTCAGAAGTGGTGTTAGGATGTGTTGGATCAGGTGTTTGCTTTGAAGATTGTATGTGAGAAATACTTAGAAAAGCAAATGGATTGTATGTAGCATTTATGGATCTGGAGAAGGCATATGATAGAGTTGATAGAGATGCTCTGTGGAAGGTATTAAGAAATATATGGTGGTGGGAGGAAAGTTGTTAGGAAGCAGTGAAAAGTTTTTAATCGAGGATTAAGGCATGTGTACGTGTAGGAAGAGAAGGAAAGTGATTGGTTCTCAGTGAATGTAGGTTTGCGGACAGGGGTGTGTGATGTCTCCATGGTTATTTAATTTGTTTATGGATGGGGTTGTTAGGGAGGTAAATGCAAGAGTTTTTGGAAAGAGGGGCAGTATGAAGTTGTAGGGGATGAGAGAGCTTGGGAAGTGAGTCAGTTGTTGTTTCGGCTGATGATACAGCGCTGGTGGCTGATTCATGTGAGAAACTGCAGAAGCTGGTGACTGAGTTTGGTAAAGTGTGTGGAAGAAGAAAGTTAAGAGTAAATGTGAATAAGAGCAAGGTTATTAGGTACATTAGGGTTGAGGGTCAAGTCAATTGGGAGGTGAGTTTGAATGGAGAAAAACTGGAGGAAGTGAAATGTTTTAGATATCTGGGAGTGGATCTGGCAGCGGATGGAACCATGGAAGCGGAAGTGGATCATAGGGTGGGGGAGGGGGCGAAAATTCTGGGGGCCTTGAAGAATGTGTGGAAGTCGAGAACATTATCTCGGAAAGCAAAAATGGGTATGTTTGAAGGAATAGTGGTTCCAACAATGTTGTATGGTTGTGAGGCGTGGGCTATGGATAGAGTTGTGCGCAGGAGGATGGATGTGCTGGAAATGAGATGTTTGAGGACAATGTGTGGTGTGAGGTGGTTTGATCGAGTGAGTAACGTAAGGGTAAGAGAGATGTGTGGAAATAAAAAGAGCGTGGTTGAGAGAGCAGAAGAGGGTGTTTTGAAGTGGTTTGGGCACATGGAGAGAATGAGTGAGGAAAGATTGACCAAGAGGATATATGTGTCGGAGGTGGAGGGAACGAGGAGAAGAGGGAGACCAAATTGGAGGTGGAAAGATGGAGTGAAAAAGATTTTGTGTGATCGGGGCCTGAACATGCAGGAGGGTGAAAGGAGGGCAAGGAATAGAGTGAATTGGAGCGATGTGGTATACCGGGGTTGACGTGCTGTCAGTGGATTGAAGCAAGGCATGTGAAGCGTCTGGGGTAAACCATGGAAAGCTGTGTAGGTATGTATATTTGCGTGTGTGGACGTATGTATATACATGTGTATGGGGGGGGGGGGGGGTTGGGCCATTTCTTTCGTCTGTTTCCTTGCGCTACCTCGCAAACGCAGGAGACAGCGACAAAGTATAATAAATAAATAAATATAAATATATATATATATATATATAAGTTAAGAGTAAATGTGAATAAGAGCAAGGTTATTAGGTACAGTAGGGTTGAGGGTCAAGTCAATTGGGAGGTGAGTTTGAATGGAGAAAAACTGGAGGAAGTGAAGTGTTTTAGATATCTGGGAGTGGATCTGGCAGCGGATGGAACCATGGAAGCGGAAGTGGATCATAGGGTGGGGGAGGGGGCGAAAATTCTGGGGGCCTTGAAGAATGTGTGGAAGTCGAGAACATTATCTCGGAAAGCAAAAATGGGTATGTTTGAAGGAATAGTGGTTCCAACAATGTTGTATGGTTGCGAGGCGTGGGCTATGGATAGAGTTGTGCGCAGGAGGATGGATGTGCTGGAAATGAGATGTTTGAGGACAATGTGTGGTGTGAGGTGGTTTGATCGAGTGAGTAACGTAAGGGTAAGAGAGATGTGTGGAAATAAAAAGAGCGTGGTTGAGAGAGCAGAAGAGGGTGTTTTGAAGTGGTTTGGGCACATGGAGAGAATGAGTGAGGAAAGATTGACCAAGAGGATATATGTGTCAGAGGTGGAGGGAACGAGGAGAAGAGGGAGACCAAATTGGAGGTGGAAAGATGGAGTGAAAAAGATTTTGTGTGATCGGTGCCTGAACATGCAGGAGGGTGAAAGGAGGGCAAGGAATAGAGTGAATTGGAGCGATGTGGTATACCGGGGTTGACGTGCTGTCAGTGGATTGAAGCAAGGCATGTGAAGCGTCTGGGGAAAACCATGGAAAGCTGTGTAGGTATGTATATTTGCGTGTGTGGACGTATGTATATACATGTGTATGGGGGGGGGGTTGGGCCATTTCTTTCGTCTGTTTCCTTGCGCTACCTCGCAAACGCAGGAGACAGCGACAAAGTATAAAAAAAAAAATAAATATAAATATATATATATATATATATATATATATATATATATATATATATATATATATATATATATATGAGGAAGTGAAGTGTTTTAGATATCTGGGAGTGAACTTAGCAGCAAACAGAACCATGGAAGCAGAAGTGAGTTACAGGGTGAGGGAGGGGGCGAAGATTCTGGGAGCAATGAAGAATGTGTGGAAGGAGATAACATTATCTTGGAGAGCAGAAATGGGTATGTTTCAAGAAATAGTAGTTCCAACAATGTTATCTAGTTGCAAGGAAATGGCTACAGATAGGGTTGTATGGAGAAGGGTGAATACATTGGAAATGAAATGTTTAAGGACAATATGCGGTGTGAGGTGGTTTGATCAAGTGAGTAATGAAAGAGTGAGAGAGATATGTGGAAATAAAAAGAGTGTGGTTGAGAAAGCAGATGATGTGTTGAAATGGTTTGGAGATGTGGAGAGGATGAGTGAAGAAAGATTGAGCAAGCGGATATATGTGTCAGAGGTGAAGGGAACAAGGAGAAGGGGGAGACCAAATTGGAGGTGGAAGGTTGGAGTGAAAAGAGCTCAAGTGATTGTGGCCTGAACATACAGGAAGGTGAGAGGCATGCGAGGAATAGAGTGAACTGGAATGATGCGGTATGCCAGGGTCGACATGTTGTCAATGGATTGAACCAGGGCATGTGAAGCATTTGGAGTAAACCATGGAAAGGTCTGTGGGGCCTGGATGTGGATAGGGAGCTGTGGTTTTGGTGCATTAGTCATGACAGCTAGCGACTGAGTGTGAATGAATGTGGCCATTTTTGTCTGTTTTCTTGGTGCTACCAAGCTGAAATTCACACAGCACAGTATAATGAATATATTACAGGTAAATATGAATATGTGAAAGATCATCAGCATCACAATCTATCTATCTATATCTCTATCGCCTGTTCAAACTAGAACTCCCTCAAGGAGTGGCCATAGCAACAGAGTCCTATAACTAAAAAAGAACTCCAGTGCAGCCTCTTAGCCTTTAGCTTCACTCTTAACAGGCCACTAGCAGAGGGCAAGTCTAGCACAGTGTTTGAGGAGGCTCCTACCTAAAGTTCCTAATTACTACTTCTCTCTAATGCTCCTACCTAGTGCTTCTACCTAATGTTCCTACCTACTACTTCTACCTACTGCTCCTATCAATGTGCCAAAAGGTTGGACCAGCGCATAGTGCTCACCACAAGAAAATCTAGTTACGAAAAATGAGCTGCATGAGTTAAGTGTCGTCAAGTGTTACATGTAACAAGGAGAGATTATCTGTTTGGGGACAGAATGGCAGTAATCCACATGTTAGTAAGGCAGAAAGAAAAGACAGCAATCACAACATGGGTAACATTATCATCCACTCTTTATAATCATAATGAGCCATCGCACTTTTACTAAAGGTTACTGTGATCATCAATATAGAAATCCTATGTCATCATGAGCATATCAAGGTCAACCATTACTATAATCTAAATCATCTTGATGATGCCAAGGATAATTAGGATCATCAGAGTTTAAAATTGTTCATCATGATCACTCCAGAGATAATAGATGTCATCAAAGGATCATACTGTGATAACTGTTTTACTAAAAATGAATCCAAACATCAAAGCTAAACATGGATTACCAAGATCATCGCATGATTCTCATCAAGATCACATAACGTACTAAGCTGGTTCCAACAAAATCATGTCTTGTGACTAATTAGTACCAGAGAGATCCTTTAACTGCAATCATATTTCTGTCCCCATGATAAATATACCACAAATTACTGATTCTATGACACTCTCACCTCCCATTAAAATCAAGTGCTCCAGGAAAGCTACAACAAGTACCCCATCATAATCATGCCATTAGCCAAGTGATATAAAGCTTGAGCCTTATTAGGATTAAGTAGCACACATACTGTCATCATAAGATGTCCACATAAGAACAAGCTTTAGAAAACATTACACGTCTAAATCAAAACTGTTTAGCCAAGACCTTCCTCAACATCTCCCACTTCTGTTAGAATATTTTCATGGCCTAGATCCAAAAGAAAGTGAACAACTTTGTTATAAACCAAAGCTAGTTACATTTCACTTCTGCCTAAACCAATGATAGAAACTGGTGTTTGTAAGCTACGAAAGCAGTGTGTTCCAGTCATATCTTACAACCCCTTCCAAGTGACTGATAATCTACTCACATGCTCATTTAACTAGCATTATGTTGCAAGACATATTCTTTATGGTAAAAAATTTTGCTTAATCCTTGACCTTAACATAAGCATGCTGACCTTACCCGAATATTTGATTCAATGATGGCTGGGTCATCACATATTGATTCTACGTAGAACAGTTTATATTCCATTTCTAAAACAATTCTATCATATATCAGTCGACGGCGAACCATTGTTGTATTTGTGGCATCAAATACCTGCAAATTATCATCAAATTAAGTGTCAAATTACCTAAACAGGTTTTACTTTCTTCAAAATAATACACCTCAGTGTGGTACAATTCAAGTTCTGTAATTTCAAACAATATGGATATGTCTTCTGGCCATTGGAGGGCTTTCCCCAAAATCTAATTATTACTGGATTTGCTTCCTTTCTATACATTCACATTCATTCTAATTTCCTTGTCACAAGCATGGCATTTTTCTCATCTTACTGCTGCTCATCATATTTACATGTAACTCAAACATTACAGCATAAAACAAAATAATTTGTTACAACATTCAAGCTCTACAGATCCTAAAGTTCATACCAAAGGCTCTAAAGCAAACACTTCATTCTACAGATATCTCTAATGGAATGAACAACTTTATGTGCTTCAGGACTTTGTAGCCATCCTCTTGATCATTCAAGGGTATTCCTTTATAAAATAATCATGCCCAGTCCAAACACATTCTGCAACTATATGTCCCAAGTGTAATATACCTAAATCTTCTTTGTATTATTCTCAATGTTAACACAATATGCCCAGTGCCAGTATATTCTGTGACTGCAGGTAAGTTATTTTTGACCTTTCATATTAATATCAGTGTTAATAACTGTATGCTACAATGTATCTTTTTTCAAATATGCACTTTAGTGTATATGTAATCTGTTTGTGTACATAACATAACTGTCAAATGTTTCTCCACCTACCCCTATATTACTAGCAATGTTAATGAGATATTCTATTTATGTATGACTTACGTTATACTTGTTTTGTATAAAAACACAAGTTACCTATGCTACTACCAGTATTGCAATCTATCCTGAAATCATATGTCATGTATTTGATGTATCCTAGACCTATCTCTTCTTCTGATGGGAAGGGAACCTTTTGGCCCTGGGCCCTACAGTTATCCTGCTATGTCAATTCCACTGCATTTTCTGTAATTGCCTCCATCTAACCCTAGTTATGTATCCTTCACCCATACCATCAATAAAATGCTTTTTATATGTGTTTTTAGACAATAATTTTCTTGCATTACAAAAACAATGTTACCTATGTTATTGTTAGTATCACTAACTATCCTGTAATTATATATCATGTACTTGATGTACCCTAGACCTCCCTACCTCCTCTGATGGGAGGGGGACCTTTTGGCCCTGAGCCCACTTAGGAGCACCTGTCATCCTCCTGTGTCAATGTATCATACCCAATGCATGTTCTATGCTTCACCCATCATATCAATCAAATGCTTTATCTAAGTATATCTAGACAATTAATTCCTTTAATCAAAAATCAGAATTATGTCTTATACACCTGAACCCTTGTCCTTCTGTTTCTATGAATTTATGAGAAAGTCCATTATATTTACTTAATCCTGGCATATATAAAGGTTAGTGTCAGATCTATTACTGCTTTGCACCATGCTATCAGGGTACGTGAATCTTTCCAAAACACAAGTCTCCTCACCATATTCATCAACAAACTAGAAATCATCTTCTAAAAGCTTCACTTTAGCTTAGATTTTGGCTTAGTCCATGAAATATAGTTCCACAGGCATTAAATTCAACAACATTACAAACACTATAACTCTGGTCTCTATAAATCAAATATGCATTCCTTGAAGCTTTGAATAATTATTCACACCTTGAACACCAAACAAAATTCATATAGCATTCCTATAAACCACAACAATGACTGAAAGATAAAAGGCACTAACTGCACAAATAGGATACAAATATTTTCCTCATTACAGCATGTTTAGGCTTTTGCTCACAGCACATATATGCAATCTTGTGGTTTCAAGATTCTTTAACTAGGTGGCTGATTAACATCCACCCTATCATAAGGAGTGATGTCAATTAATTAAGAACTTTATTACACTCCACGTACATTCATGCTTAGCAATTCAATTCTAATACGAAAGAGCCATTTTTGGTCCTGAATAAACAGTGCTGTAGGTAGCACACTGCTAATCCATTCATCCTACTTTTTGCATGTCCTGGGCATATATAATCAAACTGAAAAGCAACTAAACTTCATGAGTTGCCATCTAAAGATGGTAATGATCAATCTCTGTCTATAAGAGTTGTATCCTACACGCTATTTATAAAATTCAGTCTCTTGAAATGGCCTTACAAGCCATACTATCATATTCTGGGACTAACAATCTATTGTAAAAAAAATAAAAACAAAATTAAAGCTACAATAGAGAACAGTAAGCTTACTGAAAAAGCATGTTACATCAAAACTGATTTTCTCTTTAAACATATTCATACTTACTATAGTTAAGCATATACAAAACACATTTATTATGCATGTGCCATCCTGATTTAAATGTAAGTGCACAAATGATAAGGAATTAACGAGACAAAGTTCAAAGTATACATCAATTATTCATTACTAACCGCAACTTCTCCTCCTTCGTTGTCAAGCCAATTAGAAACATCATCTAAGGCATCCATTGCACAGCGCTGACGAAGTGCCATTGCTTCTTCATTATCGCTTCGGAAGAAATTATGATTCTTATACTGTTGGGTAGCACGTCGCCGGTATTCACCTAAGTTAAATACTGAAAAGAAAGTAGACAATTGATACAGGTATGCAACATACTATTACTTACAATATACACATCATTCATTACTGTACAACCCCATAACCTGTTTCATGCAGCTTCTGTAGCTTTAAGACTGCACTCCATGTAGAAGAGAAACAATGCATTCCTTTGGAGTGAGAAGATCCTCATCAAGACTATATAAGTCCTATGGCAACCACTAGGTTTATGTTCCTAAAAGACTCTGTGGATGGTAAAACTGTGGTTGGTAAGGTACAGCACTTATGGGAAGTGGGAGGTTATGGTGAGTGACCCATGAGATACATATACCTTAACTCCTATAATGAGCACTTCAAGACTGAAAACAAGTATGTCTTATTTCAAAAAGATCATGCCTATCCCTTTAAAGTACAAAGATATAATATACAAAATGGTATGATAATAATATGATGGCAATATGCTGCTACTAATGCAGAGCCTCTGTGTTCCTGCAAAAAGGATACTGTGATGCTCGTCCTAGCTACAATGCCAGAAGACTGACACTCCCACTGGAAAAGGTTGCTAGACTAGGCCACATGCAACCTGTGGCCAGGTCACATTTTCTTTTGTATATGTTCACCATTTCCTCCATTATTGAGGAAGTGCCATGAACAGAGAAATATGAATACGCCTCATTCTCTCATGTCCAGTCAATAGCTTTTATGTCCAATAATCCAAAACCACACCCCCATATTCAAAACAAAGAATCATAGACCTTTCCACAGTTTCCCCCAGCTGCTTCAAATGCCCTGGTTCACTCCACTAACAGCACTTTGCTCCAGTATGACACATTGCCCCAATTCACTTTATCCTGTAAATGCCTTTCACCCTTCTGCATGATCAGGTCCCAAACACTCAAAATCACTGTTCACTCAATCTTTCCATCTTCAATTTGGTTTCCCACTTCTTCATGTACCCTCCAATTCTGACACATATATCTTTGTCAAACTCTCCTTACAGTTTCTCTGCATACAACCAAACTACTTCAGAACACCCTATCAGGTCTCTCAACATTCTCTTATCACTTATTCAATCAACCTTCCTTATAACACACACTGTCCTCAAATATCTAATTTACGACACACCTACCCTCTTCCTCATATTTTCATACCCAACTTAGCAATAAGGAGGGTGCACACCATGTTTATAACCACTACTAATATTTCCCAATGTTTACCACAACTCAACCTCAGCTCCCTCCTGGTATACCTACCAACCTCATCTTCCCCAAACACAGCAGAAGAATAACTAGCTAAGCAACTTCAGCATAAAACCAAATGCTCAACCACATCCACAGATCTTCCACTGAAACTGTACAAGGAATTCTCCCATGAATTTGCTACACTGCTTACCACCATAGCTAATGCTTCACTCAAACAATCTTAATGCCCCACAGCTTGGAAGACAGTGTATGTCACTCCACAACCCAAATCCACAAACCAAGAGCCTCATAACAGCTTAAGACCTGTTGCATTCTAACCTCCAGTCTAATTTGTGAAAGTTTTGTGTCTGACTGGGCCTCTGCTGACAATACTGATTGAGCAGACCCTTGACAGTTTGGAAACATGAAGTTTTCCTCCACCATTCAATGCCTTGAAGCTTCCTAGACTTTACATATCACAGCTTGGAGAAATGCAAGACCTTACTTGCACTCACATTCATAGTCTCAGTAAGGCTTTCAACTTGGTAAATGATAACATTATGATAAAGAAAGCCATCAACCTGGGACTATGAGGTGTCTCTTCTCATGACTAGTGGACTTCCTGACCAGGCGACACCAAACCATCCACTTTGGGGAAGCCATATTGGAATCATTACACTTAACATGTGATGTACAACAAGGCACCAAGTTGGAGCTGCTATGCTTCCTCATCTTTATAAGTGACACCATAAATGATATACACCACCGCTAGAAGAATGTGAATGACTCCACCTTTGACATTACAATCAACAACAACCCTCCTGACTTCAGTACCCTTCAGCATATCATCAACAACCTTCAGGAGTGGACTAGGGCCAATGGCGTCACCATTAACCACATCAAGACTGTGATGATGCACCCTGACATCCCAGTAAGCCCAGTCATCCTCCAGGTAGTCAGACTTCAAACTTCTTGGTGTCAATATAAACAACAATTTAAACTGGAAGAGTCATATCAGCACCATCATAAAATCTTCCTCATACCATCTGTACCTTCACCAATTGAAATCACTTGATGTACCACCAATTGAGCCCAGGAATGTGTTCACCATCTTCATTCTACTTAAGCTCATATACACCTACCCAGCTTGGTCCTCCTCACTCACAATTACAAAGAAGGACCAGCTACAAAAAGTAGAGAAAAGAACATGCATCATCATCCTGGGCCCTTCTTAAATCACGTAACAAGGGGTGCTCATCTTGTTGAACCTGTCCACCCTTCTAACCAACACTGGCAGCTCACATGACAGTTTGACAATATACTGCTAAAACCCTGTGTTTGTTAAGCTATATGGCATGTCAACTACCGTATTCAACTTTCAATCAAGTTCATAACATATAAGCCATACTATTAACTCTGTAAACATCCCTATATATCTGTTACCCTGTCTATATAGATGTACCTCACCCATATGCTTACCCAAAGTGTGGAAATATCCAGCTCAACCCTAATCTCAAGCTCTTGCGTTATTAGTTAACTAGAAACTTTCATGACCTCTTAGATCTGTAATATCTGCAATACCTCAACTGTGTATTTTCTGCCAATTGGCTGCCCAACTCTAATAAACTGTTATTTATATATTTATCTTTATCTTCAGTCCCTTCCTCACATCCATACATCAGTGGGACTACAATACCTTCAACATACCCATTTTTGCCTACCCAAATAGCAAACTCTCTTTCCATACATTCTTCAATGCTCCCACAACTTTCACCCCCTCACCCATCCACAGTGACTTACCTCACTTTCATGGTTCCATTCACTGCCATGTCCACTCCCAGGTATATGAAAACTACTACTTCCTTCATGTTTTCTCCATTTAAAACTACACCCCAATCAACTTGTCTCTCTGTTCTGCCAAGCCTTGTAACCTTGCTTTTATTCAAACTTACTCTCAATTTTCACCTTTCAAAGACTTTTCAAAACTAAGACACCAACTTTTGCAGTTCCTTGCTTGAATCTGCTACCAGTGCCAAGTGAACAGCAAACAATAACTGACTAACTTTCCAGGCCCCTTCACCACTGACAGACTGCACACCTGCCCCTCTCTTCAAGATTCTTGCACTTACCTCCCTCACCACCCCATACATAAACAAATTAAACAGCCTTGGTGACAAGACACACCCCTAATTGGAACCACTCACTCCTCACTAACTACTCACACACATGCCTTACTCTCTTGATAAAAACTCCTCACTGCTTTCCTCTTACACTAGATATTTGTAACACCTTCCACAATGCATCTCTATCAAGCCTTCATAACACCCTCTATAAAATACCTCTATCAAGGCTATCATGTGCTTTGTGCAGATATGTAAATTCCACATCCAAATTCTGTGTCTCTATGCACTTCTCACACACATTCTTCAACTCAAAGACCTTAACCATACATCTTCTATCACTCCTGAATCCACACCGTTCTTCCCCTTTCTGAAGCCCTGTCCATGCATGGATAAAAATTTTGGTGGTTCCATGGAAAACCATAGATATTCAAATCCTGCTACCATGGTTGGTAAAATGTTACACATCATTCTAAGTATGTATAGTCAAAATCATAACTGGCAAAACTGTGGTAAACAAGGAAACAGAGGGCTCCTTTCCATCCACAGGCAAAAATGCAATCTCACTACAGGTGACCTGTCACTCATGGTGTAAGCACTTCAAGGCAGAGTATGACATAACCATAATATACACACATTCATACATACATATCTCATTTTGCCTTACCTTCCTGCTCTAGGATCCATCTCTGAGAGTTTTCTTTCATACTTATTAATTCTTCCCACATGAGTGAGGTAGTGTCCAAAAAAGATGAATGAGCCTTTGAGGAGAAAACATCCTCATTTGGCTCTTTCATCAGTTTCTTCTTTTGGAAAGTAACACAGTAAAACCTCTGTTATCCATAATTCCAGACAACAAAATGTTCAAACTGAGATATGTTTTTCAATTTTGGCTGGCAACTCTCATATCAGAAAAAGTAAAAAGATACATAAAACTTTCAAATCACATGCACACTATGCCACAGCAATTAGTGTACTCACAGCCCAGTGTTCTGTGGCAAAGGTGATTGTTTACCATCTCCCATGTGCTTTCTGGTGCAGTGTTATGAGCTGGTCTTGCACTTTTGTGTACTTTTCGTACACCAGTAATTATTACTGAAAACAATAGCTAATCTCCAGCATCATCAGCAATTGCTTGACAGCTTCTCAAAGCTAACTACATCTCACCCAAAGCACAAGAGGACTGTGATAAGCCTCAAAAAGTAGACAGAGGTATGCAAGAGGCTAACTAAGGGCAAGCCCAAGGCGGCACTCATGAAGAACTTCACAGTCAGCATGATGACTATTTACAACATCACCAAGCATCAGATCATCAACACATTAAGTAGTGCTTAGCTGCTTATGTATATTCATACTTCTACGTGAAATACTTAGTATTCATCTCTCTGTATCAACGACACCCCTTCCCTTTGGGAGCTCCCTCAACAGGCTGGCCATGGCAAAAGTCTCTACAACTGTCAAACTCCAGTGCCACTTCTTAGCCTTTAGTGCCTCATACTTAACTGGCCACTAGCATAGCAACACTCTAGTGCAGTTTTTCAGAGGCTCCTACCTGTTCCTTCTTCTACCTAATGTGTCTACCTAATATTCCGGCCTAATTTTACAACCTACTACTTCTATTCAATGCTCTCAGCTAATGCTCCTACCTAGTACTTCTATTCTCTTCAAAGATTCCCAATTAGTGATGGGATGTGCTGAAAAGGCTAACTACTTACTACTGTGCATCTTTTTTTTTTTATCTAATACAACAGGGGTGTCATCAGTAAGTGACCTAAACTACATGTTGATAGTGAAAGAAGTTGTTAATTGAAGAAAGGAATGTATGGACACTAAAAGGATGATAGTTGATCAGACTGCTGATAGCAGAGATAGAAGTAAGTTGAGAGATGGCAGTTAGACGATGGTTTGAACATACCTCACCTTACTGACTGACACACACAAGGCCCTCCAGCACCGCTCATCTTCCAGTGCAGCCTGTCGTATGGGAGTAGCAGATGACCCCACCAAGGCACCCACCGCTCGCTATGACAAACCGCCCTCAGGAACTGGTACTGGCCCTTGCAGCTTCAGGAACAGCCTAATCCCGCTCACCACAAGTGCACAAAGGGGGAACCACCTTAACCAGCCCAACAGCCGACACCAGATATACAAGGCAGGCCCAACTGCTAACCTGTGCTCTTGGACTACATCCTGTAAAGGGAGTGGGTCCAGGTTAGGACTTTTACTGAGCACACCTCTAGGTCCCAGTAAGTAAGCCCTAACCCTCTGAGAGCACTTGCACTTTCTTGGCACCATGCACCATGCCAATTTAATGTGGCAGATGTTACATGCACAGTGCCTTTCCTGGTGAAATCCTTTTTGCCCTGAAGGACTTCCTGGGTGCCATAATAGCTGCACTTGTACTGATGTGCAGCTTAAAGTGCAAAATGGACACAAGAGACTTGAGTATTGATGATGAAAGCCTCTGTTCCTTTAGAAGCCACGATGTCCGGCTTCCTAAAGGACCCCACAATCGGAATGCGGGGCTCACAGGACACTTCATACCCCCCTCTGTCTCAATCATCCAGCCAAATAGGCACTGATGTTGTGCCTCTTTACCCTCCCACCATGGGTACATGGGCACATCTGAGCAATATTCCCGGGCGTACCGGGCTTATGACAAGTGTCACAGAGGCCGTTGATCTCCGGCTGGCCTCTGGAAGCCCGGGCGGGGGTAGGTAAAGCGCTGATCCTACTTGGCCTTCACATAATCAAATCCGGAAAGGAAGCGGTTCCCATTATTTACCCATCCACTAACCTGAGACGTGGTAGTAGATGGAGCAAGACCCGCACCATCGACAGTGCTGATCAGATTAGCCCTCCATACGTGATAGCATTCGAGTTTACTACTCACCTGCTGACCTGCAATGCATGCAGGTCCAGTCCAGCGCTGCAGCTTGCTCAGCACTGCAGGCTCCTGGACAGCCCCCTGAATCACCGGGTCGGTTGAGGTGAGTAATTTCTCAAACCTGGCTTGCTTATTTAGTCGGCCGGTTGAGACAAAGTCCGACATACCAAGCCCACCATCTCCTGCCGCTGAGTGGAAGTAAGCACAGGGTAAATCATGGGCTAGACGGAGCCAGTGGTGAACCAAAACTCGCGCCTGTCTGTCCATGCGTGGTAGCTGTGTCTTATACACTTCCCCCAGCACCAAGTGATGCACGAGCTTTGGCACTAGGTGTCCTATGAGCAACGCAATCCTCTGTTGAGGTTTCAGAGGGGCTCTAGTGATGTTATGGAGCCCCCTTCTAGCAGGGAACAGTAGGATTTTCACCTTCCCCCTGCTCTGATGAGAATATTGAGGTACTTATAGTCATCCTCAGCATTCATGGAGCCAATTGCACTACCAAAGACTTGAAATGTCCTACTTTTGTTGACATACCAAGTCTTACGCTTGCCGTCAACCTCCATGCTGAGGGAACAACACTTTCCCGAGTTTACCCGAAGTCCACCCCCTGCAAGAGTCTCCACCATAATGCCTGCTGCAGGCCAGTCGGCATCTTCGCAATCAAAATCAGATCATTGGCAAATGCCAGTGCTGACACCTTTTGGTCCCCGAACCCAATTCCTACACCAATTCCTTAACCCTTACAACTCCCTTGTCAATTTCAATTACAAGGTTGAAAAGGATTGATGATAACGGATCGCCCTGTTTGACCCCACGAGTCATATAGATTGTTTCCGACATCTCACCGCTGCCTTCAATATGAGTGAAGGCTCAGTCATATGATGACATAATATATGCCCTGAAGAGGGCAGGAATGCCCTTCCATGACATGGCCCACTTAATAATGCTATGATTAACATTACTGAATGCTTTGGCCATGTCGAAGAATGCCAGGTGCACACCATGGGTGTGTACCCGTGCACGACCGATGATTGAGTCCAGGATCGTAAGGTTCTCAAGGCATCCGTCCACAGGAACGAATGCCTTTTGAGCTCCATCGATCTGGGCGAGGCTTGAGATGTGGCTGCTCAAGATTTTAAGGAGCAGTCGGACTACGGCACAAGAGATCGTGATAGGCCTGTAGTCCTTGGGTTCTGTTGGGTTTGGTACCTCAGGAATCAGCACTGTACGATTTGCCTTGAATGGTTCTGGCAACAATGACATGGCAGGCCACAGGTTAAACATCTTGGAAAGAATTCTCAGGGGAATGGACTTCAATAAACGAGTTGGCATTCCATCAGGACCAGCGGCAGATGTTTTTGTGGCTTTGAGGTGGTGTGCTACCTCACCTACAGTAATAACCTCCGCTAGCTGTCCATGTTCTGTGTCGCAATCGGTGATGACACACTCATACAGCTCAGATGGGCGAGAGAAGAGGGCTCCCCAAAAGAGGTAAAGGCTTTCCGACCCAACCAAAGTTGGCGTACCTCCCAGTCGCCTTTTAGGACCAGTCCAGTGGCCAGAGACTTATTCTGGAGATAAAGTCTCTGTCCTTTCCAGTATTGTTCTGCCTAAGCCTGTTTCTGGGCAAAGGAACCTCCTCCGTGCAGTGCACAATGAGTTCACTGACTGTCTTGGTCCATCTCCCCCACGATTCCAGTGGTCTTGGGGCGAGCCACAGAGCTAATCAGTTGCCTGGCATGCTCTGTGGCTACCCTGATCATGGCAAGGCTGTCGCCCTGACGCAAGTGGTTCAGGGCAACATTTAAGATATCCTCACCCCACAATGGAGTTGTGGGGCCAGGTCCTGGTGTGTCATGATAGGTGGCAGTCTCCGCAACAAAGGAAGCATCGGATTGGGATTGCACGTGGTGCTTCCTCCAGGAGCCACTCCGCGTGTTGCTTCCTGGAGTTGCCAGGACACGCCTCCCATCTGACACACTATCAGTCACCTCGCCTTCACCAGTTTCCTGGTGGAGGTTTATGTCCATGACCAGTTCCTGAACCCTGGTCTTATACAATGCTTTCCGTCGAAGGCCTTTGAT
This sequence comes from Panulirus ornatus, assembly GCF_036320965.1. Taxonomy (NCBI): domain Eukaryota; kingdom Metazoa; phylum Arthropoda; class Malacostraca; order Decapoda; family Palinuridae; genus Panulirus; species Panulirus ornatus. Next base: position 6,978,441 of record NC_092245.1, on the reverse strand, counting down.
CGCTTCGACTGTCCTAGAGGGAACAATCGCCTGCAACCGCTGGTTCAGGCCTAGGCCAGCAACCAGTGTCAGACCAGCTGCCATTTTCGCTCTGCCCTAGTGAGGAGCTCTACTTCCTCATCAGTCCATCGAGCCTTGGATAGAACGTGTCGTGTGGCCAGAGTCTGGTGAAAGGAGTTGGCATGTGCCTGCCTTTCGTAGATCCTACGGCCCCAAAAGCTGGCAAAGGTATTCCCACAATGTTGGCAAGTGGGAGAACGGTTCTCAGCCGCTCCCCCTAGGTTGTTGTTGGCACACGACATACCAACAGTGGCTGGTACACTAGTCCGTAAGGATTGTTTATGCATAGCAGGTGCCACGGAATGAAAATCCATGACTAGGGTGGACGCTCTGGTAAGGATCGCACAGTACTGCTGCCCGAAGGAAGCAGAGGAATGCAATCAGGAGATGGAGGCTGCCGCTGTGCTTCAGTCCTAGAACTGCCCTTTGGTAGCTGTCCTACTGTACCAGCAAATGGAGCTGGACAACTTCCAACTCTCAGTTGATATATGCTGGATAATCAATCAACGGAGCTAGGGCTTCAAGATTGCAATCACTCAAGTTACTCAGCTTATAGGCTTTATAAAGCAAGCAATAATCCTTCTGTGACCTAAAGCTCTTGTCTAACGTTCCTGCCAACAACTTTTATTCATTGCTATTACCATATTGCCAAAAGGCAGGGCTTATGCAAAGTGCTCGTCACAGGAAAATCTAGAGTTGCAAAGAATGAGAAATATTTACAACTAGGTAAAATATCTTAAAATATGTGTGTGCAGCAGAGAGCTCGAAAATTTCTGTAAGGGTTGGCAGGCATAGTAAGCACAGGTTCTGAGTGAAGTGCGCCATGTTCCCAACAGCAGGTTGGTCTTAAAATTACCAAACTTTTGTATGTAGATCTGTGCTTCTTGTGTGATTTGGATATACCTTATAATGTGATTTTCCTACAAACTACTGTGCTTGCATTTGTAAATATGGCATCCAAACATCCAGCAAAATCTCTTAAAAACCAGCAGTTAAAAAGAAGACCCCTCTCGGACCGCAGAAACAAAGCTAGAAATCTTTTGACATGCTAGTGCTGATCAGGGAGTGTCAATGCAGTAAAAAATGCACCAAAACTTTATATGGGTTAGCTAGTGGAGGAAGCATGGGCCATGGGTGGCACATGCCGTATTCTTGCCAGCAGGTCAGTCTGGCACATACCATCGGTGTTTGCAGATCCATGCTACTCGGGCAATTTGGGTATTCCTGCTACTGTGATTTACCTGCAACCCACCATGATTGTGCTTGTAAATGTGGCATCTAAACATCCAGCAGCATCTCCTACCCCAGAACCAGCACTTATATGGAAGAGAAAATCTCTGACCTTATAAATGAAGTGAGGAACCTCATGATGTGCTGATACTGGTGAAGTAGTGTCAACACAGAAAGTGCAAAATCTTCAGTGAAGTTTTGGTGCAGTTTCTACCTCTCTGACCACAGACACAGAGCTAGAAACCTTAAGACATACTAATGCTGATAATAAAGCAGCAGTGCAGTAAGCAGAAAGAGCATCAAAACTTTATATGAATTGACAAGTGGAGTAAGTAAGGGTTATGGGTGGAGCATGCCAAATTCACACCAGAGGGTCATTCCCACAGCTACCACTGTTGTGTGCAGATCTGTGTTACTTGAGCAAATTGGGCATCCCTGTTAATGAGATTCTTCCTACAACCCACTGTGCTTGTGTTTATATGGCATCCAAACATCCAACACCATCTTCTACCCCAGAACCAAGAATTAAATGTAAGGGAACCTCTTTGACCTTAGAAACCAAGCTAGAAATCTTACAACCTGATTGAATCTACAATCTGCAACATAAAGAATGCAGGAAAAATTTGAAGTTCTGTGGACCACTTTACCCTATGGTGGAGGCAACACAAGGTTACCAAACATGCCGTATTCTTGCCACAGGTCATCGGGCCATACCATCGGGTTTCAGATCCATGCTACTCGGGCAATTTGGGTTTTCCTGCACTGTGTTTTACCTGCAACCCCCCCTGTTTGTCTTGAAAATGTGGCATCTAAACACCAGCACATCTCCTACCCCAAAACCAGCATTATATAAGAGAAAATCTCTGACCTTATAAATAATGAGGAACCTCATGATGTGCGTACTGGTGAATATGTAAACACAAAAGTGCAAAATCTTCAGTGAATTTTTGGGTGCAGTTTTACCTCTCTGACCACAGAACGAGCTAGAAACCTAAGACAACTAATCTGAAAAAACAGCAGGCAGTAAGCAGAAAAGCATCAAAACTTTATATGAATTAAACAAGGGGAGTAAGAAAGGGTTAGGGGGAGCACCCAAATTTCCCAAAACCAAAGTTACAACCTGATTGAATCTACAATCTGCAACATAAAGAATGCAGGAAAAATTTGAAGTTCTGTGGACCACTTTACCCCTATGGCTGGCAAGGCAACCACAAGAGTTACAAATCCATTTATGGAGAAGATGGAGAAAATGCTCTCGTTATTCACAAAGCAAAAGATGAAGAAGAAAAGTGGCCTTAGTAAATTTCAGTTCAGGTCTAAATCTCTGAAGATTTATGAGCATATTGAAAGTGATGGAAGCAGGTGGGTGATTAATTGTCATATGCAAACTGGCATGAAAAAGATCATGATAGGCAGTTTACTTTCTGGGAGCAGCTGAATGCGTGTTCACCGCTTTGCACAACCGGAAATAGATGTTAAAAATGCAAAGGTGAGTAATGTGGCAGTTGAGGGAATAATTGGATGCAAGGAAGTAAGTTGTAAATGGAAATGGTGAAGAGCTTGCAGATTATTGGTGCCTGAAAAGGATTAGATGGATGGATACCTGGTTAAAAAAGAAATCAAATAAGCTACTATGTAAGTAGGAAAGATGCCAAGAGCTTATTGATTACTGTTAATGACAGGCTGCGAAAGAGAGACTTTTGTGTTTTAAATGTTGCTGCCAGGCCAACTGAGGGATGTACTGATCATTATCATTGTGAGCTAAGGTGAAGATTGTTGGTTTTTCAGAACCGCGATGAATGTTGGGTGAAAAGGTGTTGAGTAGTGAGCTTGGGAAGGAACCATTGGGATACCAGGTAGCTTGTCCTCATATGGAAAAAGGTTGAGAAATTGAATGGTGTGGGGAAATGGGATATTAGGGAATACACTGATGTTGCCAAAAGTCTTGTTGCATGAAGAGTGGAGGTGGCTGATTATAAGGAAACATATGGTTCTAAATTTAGTCCAGACATGGTAAAAAACATAAGAGTATTAGTGAAATATGATGGAACTTTGACGATTTTCTGCGAAAAAATGCCAATTGAGTGGAGAATCTTATAAAGAAAAGTAGAGGTCAAGAAAGGTGCAAGAGGTGCCCTAAAAAGCTAAATGAGAGTTGGGGTGAGAGACTATCAGTAAATTTAGGGAATCAAAAGAGTTCTGAGAAGGAGGTAAATTAAAGTGCGTAAGACAAGGGAGCAAATGGGAACTTCAGTGAAGGGCGTAAATGGGGGGGTGATAACAAGTGATGGTTTATGTGGGGAAGGAGATGGAAGAGTATTTTGAAGGTTTGTTGATGTGTCTGATGACAGAGTGGCAGATATAGGGTGTTTTGGTCGAGGTGGTGTGCAAAGTGAGAGGGTTAGGGAAAATGATTTGGTAAACAGAGAAGAGGTAGTAAAAGCTTTGCGGAAGATGAAAGCCGGCAAGGCAGCAGGATTGGATGGTATTGCAGTGGAATTTATTAAAAAGGGGGTGACTGTATTGTTGACTGGTTGGTAAGGTTATTTAATGTATGTATGACTCATGGTGAGGTGCCTGAGGATTGGCGGAATGCGTGCATAGTGCCATTGTACAAAGGCAAAGGGGATAAGAGTGAGTGCTCAAATTACAGAGGTATAAGTTTGTTGAGTATTCCTGGGAAATTATATGGGAGGGTATTGATTGAGAGGGTGAAGGCATGTACAGAGCATCAGATTGGGGAAGAGCAGTGCGGTTTCAGAAGTGGTAGAGGATGTGTGGATCAGGTGTTTGCTTTGAAGAATGTATGTGAGAAATACTTAGAAAAGCAAATGGATTTGTATGTAGCATTTATGGATCTGGAGAAGGCATATGATAGAGTTGATAGAGATGCTCTGTGGAAGGTATTAAGAATATATGGTGTGGGAGGCAAGTTGTTAGAAGCAGTGAAAAGTTTTTATCGAGGATGTAAGGCATGTGTACGTGTAGGAAGAGAGGAAAGTGATTGGTTCTCAGTGAATGTAGGTTTGCGGCAGGGGTGTGTGATGTCTCCATGGTTGTTTAATTTGTTTATGGATGGGGTTGTTAGGGAGGTAAATGCAAGAGTCCTGGAAAGAGGGGCAAGTATGAAGTCTGTTGGGGATGAGAGAGCTTGGGAAGTGAGTCAGTTGTTGTTCGCTGATGATACAGCGCTGGTGGCTGATTCATGTGAGAAACTGCAGAAGCTGGTGACTGAGTTTGGTAAAGTGTGTGGAAGAAGAAAGTTAAGAGTAAATGTGAATAAGAGCAAGGTTATTAGGTACAGTAGGGTTGAGGGTCAAGTCAATTGGGAGGTGAGTTTGAATGGAGAAAAACTGGAGGAAGTGAAGTGTTTTAGATATCTGGGAGTGGATCTGTCAGCGGATGGAACCATGGAAGCGGAAGTGGATCATAGGGTGGGGGAGGGGGCGAAAATTTTGGGAGCCTTGAAAAATGTGTGGAAGTCGAGAACATTATCTCGGAAAGCAAAAATGGGTATGTTTGAAGGAATAGTGGTTCCAACAATGTTGTATGGTTGCGAGGCGTGGGCTATGGATAGAGTTGTGCGCAGGAGGATGGATGTGCTGGAAATGAGATGTTTGAGGACAATGTGTGGTGTGAGGTGGTTTGATCGAGTAAGTAACGTAAGGGTAAGAGAGATGTGTGGAAATAAAAAGAGCGTGGTTGAGAGAGCAGAAGAGGGTGTTTTGAAATGGTTTGGGCACATGGAGAGAATGAGTGAGGAAAGATTGACCAAGAGGATATATGTGTCGGAGGTGGAGGGAACGAGGAGAAGAGGGAGACCAAATTGGAGGTGGAAAGATGGAGTGAAAAAGATTTTGTGTGATCGGGGCCTGAACATGCAGGAGGGTGAAAGGAGGGCAAGGAATAGAGTGAATTGGAGCGATGTGGTATACAGGGGTTGACGTGCTGTCAGTGGATTGAATCAAGGCATGTGAAGCGTCTGGGGTAAACCATGGAAAGCTGTGTAGGTATGTATATTTGCGTGTGTGGATGTGTGTATGTACATGTGTATGGGGGGGGGGGTTGGGCCATTTCTTTCGTCTGTTTCCTTGCGCTACCTCGCAAACGCGGGAGACAGCGACAAAGTATAAAAAAAAAAAAAAAAAAAATGAAAAGAAGACAATGTAGCTGAGCCAAAAACATTTCAAGGAAGTAAAGGACGGGTAGATAAGTTTATTCAATTCAGAAGCTACATAACCTGAAGGCAAATGGAAAATCTGCCACTGGTTTGTGCAATTTCATATGCAAAAACATATTCATACATACATACATGTTACACTTATACATATTCATACCTGCTCTCCTTTATCCATTCCCAATGCCACCCCCCCTCGTCCAACACACACACACACACACACACACACACACACACACACACAACACACACACACATACATACACACACAGGAAACAGCACAAACGCATGAAGGTAAAGAAAAAAGATAATATATACATGATCTTCTTTTCACCCACACTAGATTGGTGTCCCCTGTGTCAGTGGAGTAGTGCCAGGAAACAGAAAAAGAAAGTCCAAATCTGCTCACACTCATTCTATAGCTGTCATGTGTAATGCACCAAAAACAAAGCTCCGTATCCATTTTCAAATCCCACAGACTTTTCGATGGTTTATCCAAGATGCTTCACATGTCCTGGCCCAATTCACTGACAGTACGTCGACCCCAGTATACTACATTGTTCCAATTCATTCTATTCTGTGCATGCTTTTCACCCTCCTATATGTTCAGGCCCTGATCACTCAAAATCTCTTTCACTCCATCCTTCAATCTCCAATTTGGTATCCTAGTTATCCTTGTTCCCTCCACGTCTGACACATATATCCTCTTTGTCAACCTTTCTTCTCTCATTCTCTCCATATGTCCAAACCATTTCAAAACACCCTCTTCTGCTCTCTCAACTACACTATTTTTATTTCCACACATCTCTCTTACCTTCTCATTACTCAACTGATCAAACCACCTCATACTACATATTTTCCTCAAACATTTCATTTCCAACAAATCCACCCTCTTCAACACAACCTTATCTATAGCCCATGCCTTGCAACCATATAATATTGTTGGAACCACTATTCCTACAAACATACCCATTTTTGCCCTATGAGGTAACGTTCTCCTTCTACACATTCTTCATAGCTCCTACAACCTTCAGCCCTACCCTGCCCCTTAACTAACTACCACTTCTATGGTTCCATTTGCTGCCAAGTCCACTCCCAGATATCTAAAGCACTTCACTTCCTCCAATTTTTCTCCACTCAACTTTACATCCCAACTAACTTGTCCCTCCACCCTGCTCAACCTAATAACCTTGCTCTTATTCACATTTACTTGCAAATCTCTCTTTTTACACGCTCTTCCAAACTCCGTCACCAACTTCTGCAGTTTCTCACTCAAATCAGCCACCAGTGCTGCATCACTGGCAAACAACATCTGACTCATTTCCCTGGCCCTCTCAACCCCACCCCAACAGACTGAATACTTGGCCCTCTCTCTAAAACTCTTGCATCCACCTACCTCGCCACCACAATAATTAATTCATTTCCCTGGCTCTCTCATCCCAACAGACTGCATACATGCCCTTCTCTCCAAAACTCCTTCACCTACCTCCCTCACCACCCCATCCATAAATGGATTAAACAACCATGGTGGCATCACACCCCTGCCACTAACTGACTTTCACTAGGAACCGTTCACTCTCCTCTCATCCTAACCAAACACAGGCCTTACACCCTTCATAAAAACTTTTCATATATACATAATGCTTCTAGCAGTTTACCTCTAACACCATATATTCTGAAGACCTTCCACAAAGCATCTCTATCAACCCTACCATATGCCTTCTCTAGATCCATAAATGCACATGCAAGTCCACTTGTTTTTCTAAATATTTCTCATACACATTTTTCAAAGCAAACACCTGATCTTCACATCCTCAACCACTTCTGAAACCATACTGCTCCTCCCCAACCTGATGGTCTGTACATGCCTTCACCCTCTCAATCAATACCCTCCCATGCAACTTATCAGGTATACTCAATAAACTTATACATCTGTAGTTGGTACACTGACCTTTATCCGCATTGTCTTTATACAATCAATACAATACAAAAGAGAGATATCAATCAAGAGAGATATCAATCAATACAAAAAATATAATAATACCCAATGACCATCTATCCTACTCACTAATGTATACTTGCGCATATCTCTCTCTTTCAACCAGGTATTCTCAATCATCAATCTTCTTTTCAGCACAAAACCTCACAAGCTTTTCACCATTTCTATCCATAACACTGAATACCTCATTACTTACCTTCGCATTTGATTCCCCTAACACTAATACCCAGTCTACTGCTCCAAAACTACTAACACAATCATTCAGGGGCTCCCAAAACACTTGCCTCTCATGATCCCTCTCACGGACAGGTGTGTAAGCACAAAACAATCACCCATCTCTCACCATCCACTTTCAGTTTCACCCATATCAATCCAGAACTTACTTCCTTACACTTTATTACAAACTCTGACATGTGCTCCAGGAGTAGTGCTACTCCTTCCTTAGCTCTTATCCTCTCAACATCCCCTGACTTTACTCCTAAGATATTTCCAAACCATTCTTGCCCTTTACCTACAGCTTCATTTCACTCAGAGCCAGAACATCTAGGTCTCTTTCCTCAAACATACTGCCTATCTCTCTTCTCTTTTCATCTTGATTACATCTGCACACATTCAGACATCCCAGTCAGAGCCTTTAAGGAGGATGAGTGATGGGTGATCAAAATGCTAAGGCGAGTAATGTGGCAGATGAGGGTATAATTGGTGCGCATGGGGTATTCATTGTTATGAATGGAAATGGTAAAGAACTTGTGGAGATGTGTGCTGAAAAAAGACTGGTGATAGAAAAAATCAGGTTTAAAAATAAGAGATACACACTAGTATAGACATGTGAATAGGAGATATGGTCAATGGGCATCTTTAAATTAAATATCAATTCATAGAGGTGTACAAGAGAGACTTCTGGATGTAAATGTGCTAAGAGGGGAAGCTGGTGGGATGTCTGATCACTATTTTGAGGGGGCAAGGAGAAGGTTTTTGTAGAGGCTTTCAAAAAGAGGAGACAGTGTCAGATAAAGGAAAGTGGTGCGAGTAAGTGAGCTTGGAAAGGAGATATGTGTGAAGAAATACCAAAAGAGACTGAGTGTAAATGCAAAAGGTGAGAGCATATGAAGAGAGGGGAGTTGGTGAGGAATGGGAGGTATTTAGGGAAGCAATGATGGCATGTGCAAGATATGCTTGTGACATGTGAAAGGTGAGGGGTGGGCAGATTAAAAAGAGTAACAAGTACTGGGATGAAGAAGTAAAGGTGTTAGTAAAGGAGAAAAGAGAAGTGTTTGGGCAGTACTTACAAGGAAAGAGTACAAATGATTGGGAGATGTATAAGAAAAAGAGGCAAGGGGCCAAGAGGAAGGTGCAGGGGTTGAAAAAGAAGGCAAATGAGAGTTGGGGTGAGAGAGTATCATTAAGCTTTAGGAATAAAAATATGGTTTGGAAGGAAGTAAATAATGTGTGAATGACAAGAGAACAAATGGAGCCATTGGTGAAGGGAGCAAAATCGGAAGAGATAATAGGTATTCATGGAGTGAGTGTTTTGAAGGATTGTTAAATGTGTTTGATGACTGAGTGGCATATGTAAGGCGTTTTGGTTGGGGTCGTATGCAAAGTGAGAGAGTCTGAGAGAATGTTTAGTGAAAAGAGAGGAATGGTGAAAGATTTGTGGAAGATAAAATCTGGCAAGGCAGTGGGATTAGATGGTATTGCAGCTAAATCAATTAAAAAAGGGGGACTTTGTTGTTGATTGGCTGGTAAGGATATTCAATGCATGTTTGGATTACAGTGAAATGTTTGAGGAATGGGGGACTGCATGTACAGTGCCACCGTATAAAGGCAAAGGGGATGAAGATGAGTGTTTACACTACATAGGCATAAGTTTGTTGAGAATACCTGGAAAATTATTTGGGAGGGTACTGATTGAGTGGGTGAAGGCATGTACAGAGCAGCAGTATAGTTTCAGAACTTGTAAAAGATGTCTGGATCAAGTGTTTGCTTTCAAGTATATGTGTAAGAAATATTTAGAAAAATTGATGGATTTGTATGTGGCATTTATGGATCTGGCAAATGCATATGATGGGGTTGAAAGAGCTGCTTTTGGAAGGTCTTAAGAATATATGGTGAGAGAGGTAAGCTGTTAAAAGTGGAGAAATTTTTATGAAGGGTGCAAGGCGTGTGTATGAATATAAAGAGAGGAGAGTGATTGCTTCCCAGTGAAGGTTGGTCTACAGCAAAGGTGTATGACGTCACCTTGGGTGCTTAATTTGTCTATGGATGGGGTGGTGAGGGAGGAAAATGCATGAGTTTTGAAGAGAAGGGTAAGTATGCAATATGTTGGGATTGAAAGAGCCTAGGAAGTGAGTTCTTTGCAGATGATACAGCACTGGTGGCTGATTTGAGTGAGAAATTGGTGACTAAGTTTGGAAATGTGTGTAAAAAGAGAAAGTTGAGAATTAATGTGAATAAAAGCAAGGTTCAGCAGGGTGGAGGGACAAGTAGCTGGGATGCAAGTTTGAATAGAGAAAAATTGGAGAAAGTGAAATGTTTTAGATATCTGTGAGTGGACTCGAGGGTGGGGACAAAGGTTCTGGAAGCGATGAAGAATCTGTAGGAAGAGAGAATGTTATCTCAAGAGGGCAAAAATGGGTATGATTGATGAAATAGTTCCACATATTACATGGTAGTGAGGAATGGGCTATAGATAGGGTTGTACAGAGGAGGGTGGATGTACTGGTAATGAAATGTTTGAGGACAATATGTGGTGTGAGGTGGTTTGATCAAGTAAGTAATAAAAGGGTAAAAGAGATGTGTGGTAATAAAAAGAGTATGGTTAAGAGATTGGAAGAGAGTGTGTTGAAATGGTTTGGACATAGGGAGAGAATGAGAGACGAAAGGTTGATAAAGAGGATACATGTGTCAGAATTAGAGGGAATACAGGAGAAAGAATATTTCCCATGCATTACTCACGTGTCGCAGAAGGCGACTAAAGGGGATGGGAGGAGAGGGTTAGAAACCCTCCTCTCCTTGTATTTTAACTTTTGAAAAGGAAAACAGAATAAGGAGTCATGCAGGGAGTGCTCATCCTCCTCGAAGGCTCACATAGGGTTGTCTAAATGTGTGTGGATGTAACCAAGATGAGAAAAAAGCAGAGATAGGTAGTATGTTTGAGGAAAAGTACCTGGATGTTTTGGCTCTGAGTGAAAAGAAGCTCAAGGGTAAAGGGGAAGAGTGGTTTGGGAATGTTTTGGGAGTAAAGTCAGGGGTTGGTGAGAGGACAAGAGCAAGGGAAGGAGTAGCACTACTCCTGAAACAGGAGTGGTGGGAGTAGGTGATAGAGTGTAAGAAAGTAAACTCTAGATTGGTATGGGTAAAACTGAAGGTGAATGGAGAGAGATGGGTGATTATTGGTGCATATGCATCTGGGCATGAGAATAAAAATCATGAAAGGCATGTGTTTTGGGAGCAGCTCAGTGAGTGTGTTAGTAGTTTTGATTCATGAGACCGGGTTATAGTGATGGGTGATTTGAATGCAGAGGTGAGTAATGTGGCAGTTGAGGGAATAATTGGTATACATGGGGTCTTAAGTGTTATAAATGGAAATGGTGAAGAACTTGTAGATTTGTGTACTGAAAAAGGACTGGTGATTGGGAATACCTGGTTTAAAAAGAAAGATATACATAAGTACACATATGTAAGTAGGAGAGATGATCAGAGAGCGTGACAGAGAGACTTTTGGATGTTAATGTACTGAGAGGTACAACTTGAGGGATGTCTGGTCATTATCTTGTGGAGGCGAAGGTGAAGATTTGTAGAGGTTTTCAGGAAACAAAAGAGAATGTTGGGGTGAAGAGATTGGTGAGAGCAAGTGAGCTTGGGAAGGAGACTTGTGTGAGGAGGTACCATGAGTGACTGAGTGTAGAATGGAAAAAGGTAAGAACAAAGGATGTAAGGGGAGTGGGGGAGGAATGGGATGTATTTAGGGAAGCAGTGATGGCTTGCACAAAAGATGCTTGTGGCATGAGAATCATGGGAGGAGGGCAGATTAGAAAGGGTAGTGAGTGGTGGGATGAAGAAGTAAGATTATTTGTGAAAGAGAAGAGAGAGGCATTTGGACAATTTTTTTAGGAAAATAATCCAAATGACTGGGGGATGTATAAAAGAAAGAGGAAGGAGGTCAAGAGAACGGTGCAAGAGGTGAAAAAGAGGGCAAATGAGAGTTGGGGTAAGAAAGTATAATTAAATTTCAGGGAGAATAAAAAGATGTTTTGGAAGGAGGTAAATAAAGTGCGTAAGACAAGAGAACAAATGGGAACATTGGTGAAGGGGGCTAATGGGGAAGTAATAACAAGTAGTGGTGATGTGAGAAGAAGATGGAATGAGTATTTTGAAGGTTTGTTGACTGTGTCAGATGATAGAGTGGCAGATATAGGGTGTTTTGGTCAAGGTAGTGTGCGAAGTGAGAGGGTTAGGGAGAATGATTTGGTAAACAGAGAAGAGGTAGTGAAAGCTTTGCGGAAGATGAAAGCTGGTAAGGCAGCGGGTTTGGATGGTATTGCAGTGGAATTTATCAAAAACAGGGATGCATTGTTGTTGAATGGTTGGTAAGGATATTTAATGTATATATGACTCATGGTGAGGTGCCTGAGGATTGGTGGAATGAATGCATAGTGCCACTGTACAAAGGCAAAGGGGATAAAGGTGAATGTTGAAATTACAGAGGTATAAATTTGTTGAGTATTCCTGCTAAATTGTATGGGAGAGTATTGATTGAGAGAGTGAAAGCATGTACATAGCATCAGATAGGGGAAGAGCAGTGTGGTTTCAGAAGTGGTAGAGGATGTGTGGACCAGGTGTTTGCTTTGAAGAATGTATGTGAGAAATACTTAGAAAAGCAAATGGATTTGCATGTGACATTTATGATAGAGTTGATAGAGATGCTCTGTGGAAGGTATCAAGAATATATGGTGTGGGCGGCAAGTTGCTGGAAGCAGTGAAAAGTTTTTATCGAGGATGTAAGGCATGTGTGCGAGCAGGAAGAGAGGAAAGTGATTGGTTCTCGGGTGCATGATGTCTCCATAGTTGTTTGATTTGTTTATGGATGTGGTTGTTAGGGAGGTGAATGCAAGAGTTTTGGAGAGAAGGGCAAGTATGCAGTCTGTTCTGGATGAGAAGGCTTGGGAAGTGAGTCAGTTGTTCGCTGATGATAGAGTGCTGGTGGCTGATTCGGGTGAGAAACTGCAGAAGTTGGTGACTATGTTTGGTGAAGTGTGTGAAAGAAGAAAGCTGCGAGTAAATGTGAATAAAAGCAAGGTTATCATTTGCAGTAGGGTTGAGAGACAAGTCAATTGGGAGGTAAGTTTGAATGGAGAAAAACTACAGGAAGTGAAGTGTTTTACATATCTGGGAGTGGATCTGGCAGCGGATGGAACCATGGAAGCAGAAGTGGGTCACAGGGTGGGGGAGGGGGAGAAAGTTCTGGAAGCATTGAAAAATGTGTGGAAGGCGAGAACACTATCTCGGAAAGCAAAAACGGATGTGTTTGAAGGAATAGTGATTCCAACAATGTTATATGGCTGCGAGGCGTGGGCTATAGATAGAGTTGTGCGGAGGAGGGTGGATGTGTTGGAAATGAGATTTTTGAGGACAATATGTAGCGTGAGGTAGTTTGATCGAGTAAGTAATGAAAGGGTAAGAGAGATGTGTGATAATAAAAAGTGTTATTGAGAGAGCAGAAGAGGGTGTTTTAAAATGGTATGGTCACATGGAGAGAATGAGTGAGGAAAGATTGACAATGAGGATATATGTGTCAAAGGTGGAGGGAACTAGAAGAAGTGGGAGATCAAATTGGAGGTGGAAGGATGGAGTGAAAAAGATTTTGAGCGATCGGGGCCTCAACATGCAAGAGGGTGAAAGGCATGTAAGGAACAGAGTGAATTGGAACAATGTGGTATACCGGGGTTGACGTGCTGTCAATGGATTGAACCAGGGCATGTGAAGTGTCTGGGGTAAATCATGGAAAGTTTTGTGGGGCCTGGATGTGGAAAGGGAGCTGTGGTTTCAGTGCATTATACATGACTGCTAGAGACTGAGTGTGAACGAATGTGGCCTTCATTGTCTTTTCCGAGCGCTACCTCGTGCGCATGTGGGGGGGAGGGGTTTGTCATTTCATGTGTGGCGGGGTGGCGACAGGAATGAATAAAGGCAGCAAGTATGAATTATGTACATGTGTATATATGTATATGTCTGTGTATGTATATATATGTATACGTTGAAATGCATAGGTATGTATATGTGTGTGTGTGTGTGTGTGTGTGTGTGGACGTATATGTATATAAATGTGTATGTGGGTGGATTGGGCCATTCCTTCATCTGTTGCCTTGTGCTACCTCACTAACGCAAAGGACAGCAACAAAGTATAATAAATAATAAATAAAAGAAGTGGGAGACTAAGTTGGAGGGGGAATGACAGAGTGAAAAAGACTTTGAGTGATCAGGGCCTTAAAATGCAGGAAGGAAAAAGGCTTGCACGGAAGAGTGAATTGGAACGATATGGAATACTGGAGTCAACAGGCCATCAATGGGCTGAACTAAGGCATGTGAAGCATCTAAGGTAAACCATGAAAAGGTCTGTGGGCCTGAATGTTTATAGGGAGCTGTGATATTGGTGCATCACACTTTACAGCTATACGATGAATGTGAGAAGATGTGGCCTTTCTTCGTATGTCTCCTTGTGCTACCTTGATGAAACAGGAGGTGGTGATGCTGTTTCCTGTAGGGCAGGGTGTCATCAGGAACGGTCAGAGGTGAGCAAGTAAGAATATGTAGATGTGTATGCATGTATGTATGTGTACATGTATATATACAAATATGCATACCATATCATTCCAATTCTTTCCATTCCATGAACAGGAATGATGTGGTATACTGGGGTCAACATGCTGTTAATGAACTTGGCCAGGGCATGTAAAATGTCCAGGGTAAACCATAGAATGGGCTGTGGGGTTTTGATGTGGATAGAGAAATGTGGTGTAGGTGCATTACACATGACATATAGAGAATGAGTGTATGTGGATGTGGACTTTCTTCATCTGCTTCCTGGTGCTAACTCACTGAGGCAGAGGTGGCGATGCTGTTTCCTGTGGGATGGAGTAGTGCTAGGAATGGATGAAGGCAAGCAAGTACGAATATGTACATGTGTATGAAAGTTTAAAAAGAGATATATACATAAGTATAGGTATGTAAGTAGGAGAGATGGCCAGAGAGCATTATTGAATTACGTGTTAATTGATAGGCGCGTGAAAGAAAGACTTTTGGATGTTAAAGTGCTGAGAGGTGCAACTGGAGGGATGTTTGATCATAATCTTCTGGAGGCAAAGGTAAAGATTTGTAGAGGTTTTCAGAAAAGAAGAGAGAATGTTGGGGTGAAGAGAGTGGTGAGAGTAAGTGAGCTTGGGAAGGAGACTTGTGTGAGGAAGTACCACGAGAGAAAGAGAGCAGAATGGAAAAAGGTGAGAGAGAATGATGTAAGGGGAGTGGGAGAGGAATGGGGTGTATTTAGGGAAGCAGTGATGGCTTGCGCAAAAGATGCTTGAGCATGAGAAGTGTAGGAGGTGGGCAGGTTAGAAAGGATAGTGAGTGGTATGATGAAGAAGTAAGATTACTAGTAAAAGAGAAAAGGAAGGCATTTGGATGATTTTTGCATGGAAATAGTGCAAATGACTAGAAATATTTAGAAGAAAGACAGAGGAGGTCAAGAGAAATGTGCAAGAGGTGAAAAAGAGGGCAAATGAGAGTTGGGGTGAAAGAGTATCATTAAATCTTAGGGAGAATAAGATGTTTTGGAAGTATGTAAATAAAGAGACAAGAGAACAAATGGGAAGATCGGTGAAGGGGGCTAATGGGGAGGTAATAACAAATAGAGGTTATGTGAGGAGATGGAGTGAGTATTTTGAAAGTTAGTTGAACATGTTATATCATAAGAGTGGCAGATATAAGGTGTTTTGGTCGAAGTGGTGTACGAAGTAAGAGGGTTAAAAAGAATAGTTTGGTAGACAGAGAAGAGGTAGTGAAAGCTTTGCGGAAGATGAAAGCAGGCAAGGCAACGGGTTTGGATGGTATTGCAGAGGAATTTATTAAAAAAAGGGGGTGACTATGTTGTTGACTGGTTAGTAAGGATATTCAATGTATGTATGGATGTTAATGTGCTGAGAGGTACAACTTGAGGGATGTCTGATCATTATCTTGTGGAGGCAAAAGTAAAGGTTCCTAGAGGTTTTCAGAAAACAAGAGAGAATGTTGGGGTGAAAAAGTGGTGAGAGTAAGTGAGCTTGGGAAGGAGACTTGTGTGAGGAGGTACCAGGAGAGACTGAGTACAGAATGGAAAAAGGTGAGAACAAAGGATGTAAGGGGAGTGGGGGAGGAATAGGATGTATTTAGGGAAGCAGTGATGGCTTGTGCAAAAGATGCTTGTGGCATTAGAAGAGCGGGAGGTGGGCAGATTAGAAAGGGTAGTGAGTGGTGGGATGAAGAAGTAAGATCATTAGTGAAAGAGAAGAGAGAGGTATTGGGATGATTTTTGCAGGGAAATAATGCAAATGACTGAGAGATGTATTAAAGAAAGAGGCAGGAGGTCAAGAGAAAGGTGCAAGAGGTGAAAAAGAGGTCAAATGAGAGATGGGGTGAGAGAGTATCATTGAATTTTAGGGAGAATAAAAAGATGTTTTGGAAGGAGGTAAATAAAGTGCGTAAGACGAGGGAACAAATGGGAACTTCAGTGAAGGGGGATAATGGGGAGGTGATAACAAGTAGTGGTGATGTAAGGAGATGGAATAAGTATTTTGAAGGTTTTTTGAATGTGTTTGATGATACAGTGGCAGATATAGGGTGTTTTGGTTGAGGTGGTGTGCAAAGTGAAAGGGTCAGGGAAAATGATTTGGTAAACAGAGAAGAGGTAGTAAAAGCTTTGTAGAAGATGAAAGCCAGCAAGACAGCAGGTTTGGATGGTACTGCAGTGGAATTTATTAAAAAAGGGGGTGACTGTATTGCTGATTGGTAGGTAAGGTTATTTAATGTATGTATGACACATGGTGAGGTGCCTGAGGATTGGCAGAATGCTTGCATAGTGCTATTGTACAAAGGCGAAGGGGTTAAAGTGAGTGATCAAATTACAGAGATATAAGTTTGTTGAGTATTCCTGGGAAATTATATGAGAGGGTGAAGGCATGTACAGAGCATCAGATTGGGGAAGACCAGTGTGGTTTCAGAAGTGATAGAGGATGTGTGGATCAGGTGTTTGCTTTGAAGAATGTATGTGAGAAATACTTAGAAAAGCAAATGGATTTCTATGTACCATTTATGGATCTGGAGAAGGCATATGGTAAAGTTGATAGAGATGCTCTGTGGAAGGTATCAAGAATATATGGTGTCGGAGGCAAGTTGTTAGAAGCAGTGAAAAGTTTTTATCGAGGATGTAAGGCATGTGTCCGTTTAGGAAGAGTGGAAAGTGATTGGTTCTCAGTGAATGTAGGTTTGTGGTAGGGGTGTGTGATGTCTCCATGGTTGTTTAATTTGTTTATGGATGGGGTTGTTAGGGAGGTGAATGCAAAAGTTTTGGAAAGAGGGGCAAGTATGCAGTCTGTTGTGGATGAGAGAGTTTGGGAAGTGAGTCAGTTGTTGTTCGCTGATGATACAACGCTGGTGGCTGATTCATGTGAGAAACTGCAGAAGCTGGAGACTGAGTTTGGTAAAGTGTTCGAAAGAAGAAAGCTGAGAGTAAATGTGAATAAGAGTAAGGTTATTAGGTACAGTAGGGTTGAGGGTCAAGTCAACTGGGAAGAAAGTTTCAATGGAGAAAAACTGGAGGAAGTGAAGTGTTTTAGATATATGGGAGTGGATTTGGCAGCGGATGGAATCATGGAAGCGGGAGTGAATCATAGGGTGGGGGAGAGGGCGAAAATTCTGGAAGCATTGAAGAATGTGTGCAAGTCGAGAACATTAACTCGGAAAGCAAAAATGGGTATGTTTGAAGGAATAGTGGTTCCAACAATGTTATATGGTTGCAAGGCGTGGGCTATGGATAGAGTTGTGCACAGGAGGGTGGATGTGCTAGAAATAAGATGTTTGAGGTCAATATATGGTGTAAGGTGGTTTGATCGAGTAAGTAACGATAGGGTAAGAGAGATGTGTGGTAAGAAAAACTGTGGTTGAGAGAGCAGAGGAGGGTGTTTTGAAATGGTTTGGTCACATGGAGGGAATGAGTGAGGAAAGATTGACCAAGGGATATATGTGTCAGAGGTGGAGGGAACAAGGAGAAGTGGGAGACCAAATTGGAGGTGGAAAGATGGAGTGAAAAAGATTTTGAGTGATCGGGGCCTGAACATGCAGGAGGGTGAAAGGCATGCAAGGAATAGAGTGAATTGGAACGTTGTGGTATACCGGGGTCGATGTGCTGTCAATGGATTAAACCAGGGAATGTGAAGTGTCTGGGGTAAACCATGGAAAGTTCTGTGGGGCCTGGATGTGGAAAGGGAGCTGTGGTTTCAGTGCATTATTACATGACAGCTAGAAACTGAGTGTGAACGAATGTGGCCTTTGTTGTCTTTTCCTAGCGCTACCTCGCACACATGGGGGGACGGGGTTGTTATTTCATGCGTGGCGAGGTGGCGATGGGAATGAATAAAGGCAGACAGTATGAATTATGTACATGTGTATTTATGTATATAACTGTGAGTGTATATATATATGTTTACGTTGAGATGTATAGGTAAGTGCATTTGCGTGTGTGGACGTGTATGTATATACATGTGTATGTGGGTGGGTTGGGCCATTCTTTCGTCTGTTTCCTTGTGCTACCTCGCTAACGCGGGAGACAGCGACAAAGCAAAATAAATAAATAAATGATGAATCATGGTGAAGTAACTGAAGATTGGCAGACTGCATACATAGTGCCAGTGTACAAAGGCAAAGGGGATAAAGGTGAGTGTTCAAATTACAGAGGTTATAAGTTTGTTGAGTTTTCCTGGGAAGTTATATGGGAGGGTATTGATTGAGAGGGTCAAGCCATGTACAGAGCATCAGATTGGGGAAGAGCAGCATGGTTTCAGAAGTGGTAGAGGATGTGTGGATCAGGTGTTTGCTTTAAAGAATATATGTGAGAAATATTTAAAAAAACAGATGGATTTGTATGTAGCATTTATGGATCTGGAGAAGGCATATGATAAAGTTGATAGAGATGCTCTATGGAAGGTATTAAGAGTATATGGTGTAGGAGGCAGGTTCCTACAAGTAGTGAAAAATTTTTATCGAGGATGTAAGGCATGTGTACGAGTAGAAAGAGAGGAAAGAGAATGGTTCCCAGTGAATGTCGGCTTGCAGTAAGAGTGCGTGATGTCTCCATGGTTGTTTAATTTGTTTATGGATAGGGTTGTTAGGGAGGTGAATGCAAGAGTTTTGCAGAGAGGGGCAAGTTTGCAGTCTGTTGTGGATGAGAGGGCTTGAGAAGTGAGTCAGTTGTTGTTCGCTGATGAAACAGTGCTGGTGGCTGATTCGGGTAAGAAACTGCAGAACCTGGTGACTGAGTTTGGTAAAGTGTGTGATAAAAGAAATCTGAGAGTAAATGTGAATACATTAAGAGCAAGGTTATTAGGTACAGTAGGGTTGAGGGACAAGTCAATTGTGAGGTAAGTTTGAATGGAGAAAAACTGGAGGAAGTGAAGTATTTAGATATCTAGGAGTGGACTTGGCAGCAAATGGAACCAGGAAAGCAGAAGTGAGTCACAGGGTAGAGGATGTGCCAAAGGATCTGGGAGCGTTAAAGAATGTGTAGAAGGCGAGAACATTATCTCGGAAAGAAAAAATGTGTATGTTTGAAGGAATAGTGGCTCCAACAAAGTTAAATGAGTGCGAGGCGTGGGATATAGACAGGGTTGTGTGGAGGACACTGTATGTGTTCATAATGAGATGTTTGAGGACATTATGTGGTGTGAGGAAGTAATGAAAGGGCAAGAGAGATGTGTGGTAATAAAAAGTGTGGTTGAGAGAGCAGAAGAGGGTTTACTGAAATGGTTTAGTCACATTGAGAGAATGAATAAGGAAAGATTGACAAAGAGGATATGTGTGTCAGAGGTGGAGGGAACGAGGAGAAGTGGGAGTCCATACTGGCGGTGGAAGGATGGAGTGAAAAACATTTTGAGTGATCGGGGCCTGAACATGCAGAAGGGTGAAAGGCATGCAAGAAATAGAGGGAATTGGAATGATGTGGTATACTGGGGTCGACGTGATATCAGTTGATTGAACCAGGGCATGTGAAGCGTCTGGGGTAAACCATGGAATGTCTTTTTGGCCTGTATGTACAAAGAATGCTGTGGTTTCGGTGCATTATACATGACAGCTAGAGAATGAGTGTGAACAAATGTGGCCTTTGTTGTCTTTTCCTAGCGCTATCTCACGCGTATGCGGAGGGAGGGTGGTGTCATTTCTTGTGTGGTGGGAAGGCGACGGGAATGAAAAAAGGAAGTAAGTATCATTTCTGTATAAGTGAATATATGTATATGTCTGTGTGCGTATATATATGAATATGCTGAGATGTATAGGTATGTATATTTGCGTGTGTAGACATGTATGTATATACATGTGTATGTGGGTGGGTTGGGCCATTCTTTCGTCTGTTTCCATGCGCTACCTTGCTAACACTTTTGGACGATTTTTGCAGGGAAATAATGCAAATGAGTGGGAGATGTATAAAAGAAAGAGGCAGGAGGTCAAGAGAAAGGTGCAAGAGGTGAAAAAGAGGGCAAATGAGAGTTGGGGTGAGAAAGTATCATTATATTTTAGGGATTGTATGTAGCATTTATGGATCTGGAGAAGGCATATGATAGAGTTGATAGAGATGCTCTGTGGAAGGTATTAAGAATATATGGTGTGGGAGGAAAGTTGTTAGAAGCAGTGAAAAGTTTTTATCGAGGATGTAAGGCATGTGTACGTGTAGGAAGAGAGGAAAGTGATTGGTTCTCAGTGAATGTAGGTTTGTGGCAGGGGTGTGTGATGTCTCCATGGTTGTTTAATTTGTTTATGGATGGGGTTGTTAGGGAGGTGAATGCAAGAGTTTTGGAAAGAGGGGCAAGTATGAAGTCTGTTGGGGATGAGAGAGCTTGGGAAGTGAGTCAGTTGTTGTTCGCTGATGATACAGCGCTGGTGGCTGATTCATGTGAGAAACTGCAGAAGGTGGTGACTGAGTTTGGTAAAGTGTGTGGAAGAAGAAAGTTAAGAGTAAATGTGAAAAAGAGCAAGGTTATTAGGTACAGTAGGGTTGAGGGTCAAGTCAATTGGGAGGTGAGTTTGAATGGAGAAAAACTGGAGGAAGTGAAGTGTTTTAGATATCTGGGAGTGGATCTGGCAGCGGATGGAACCATGGAAGCGGAAGTGGATCATAGGGTGGGGGAGGGGGCAGAAATTCTGGGAGCCTTGAAGAATGTGTGGAAGTCGAGAACATTATCTCGGAAAGCAAAAATGGGTATGTTTGAAGGAATAGTGGTTCCAACAATGTTGTATGGTTGCGAGGCGTGGGCTATGGATAGAGTTGTGCGCAGGAGGATGGATGTGCTGGAAATGAGATGTTTGAGGACAATGTGTGGTGTGAGGTGGTTTGATCGAGTGAGTAACGTAAGGGTAAGAGAGATGTGTGGAAATAAAAAAAGCGTGGTTGAGAGAGCAGAAGAGGGTGTTTTGAAGTGGTTTGGGCACATGGAGAGAATGAGTGAGGAAAGATTGACCAAGAGGATATATGTGTCGGAGGTGGAGGGAACAAGGAGAAAAGGGAGACCAAATTGGAGGTGGAAAGATGGGGTGAAAAAGATTTTGTGTGATCGGGGCCTGAACATGCAGGAGGGTGAAAGGAGGGCAAGGAATAGAGTGAATTGGAGCGATGTGGTATACCGGGGTTGACGTGCTGTCAGCGGATTGAATTAAGGCATGTGAAGCGTCTGGGGTAAACCATGGAAAGCTGTCTAGGTATGTATATTTGCGTGTGTCGACGTATGTATATACATGTGTATGGGGGGGGGTTGGGCCATTTCTTTCATCTGTTTCCTTGCACTACGTCGCAAACGCGGGAGACAGCGACAAAGTATAAAAAAAAAAAAAGATGTTTTGAATGGAGGTAAATAAAATGCATAAGACAATGGAGCAAATGGGAACTTCAGTGAAGGGGGCTAATGGGGAGGTGATAACAAGTAGTGGTGATGTGAGAAGGAGATGGAGTGAGTATTTTGAAGGTTTGTTGAATGTGTTTGATGAAAGAGTGGCAGATATAGGGTGTTTTGGTAGAGGTGGTGTCCAAAGTGAGAGGGTTAGGGAGGATGATTTGGTAAACAGAGAAGAGGTAGTAAAAGCTTTGCAGAAGATGAAAGCCGGCAAGGCAGCGGGTTTGGATGGCATTGCAGGGAAATTTACTAAAAAAGGGGGTGACTGTATTGTTGACTGGTTGGTAAGGTTATTCAATGTATGTATGATTCATGGTGAGGTGCCTGAGGATTGGCGGAATGCTTGCATAGTGCCATTGTACAAAGGCAAAGGGGATAAGAGTGAGTGCTCAAATTACAGAGGTATCAGTCTGTTGAGTGTTCCTGGTAAATTATATGGGAGGGTATTGATTGAGAGATGTGTGGAAATAAAAAGAGCGTGGTTGAGAGAGCAGAAGAGGGTGTTTTGAAATGGTTTGGGCACATGGAGAGAATGAGTGAGGAAAGATTGACCAAGAGGATATATGTGTCGGAGGTGGAGGGAACGAGGAGAAGTGGGAGACTAAATTGGAGGTGGAAAGATGTATTGAAAAAGATTTTGAGTGATCGGGGCCTGAACATGCAGGAGGGTGAAAGGCGGGCAAGGAATAGAGTGAATGGGATCGATGTGGTATACCGGGGTTGACGTGCTGTCAGTGGATTGAATCAGGGCATGTGAAGCGTCTGGGGTAAACCATGGAAAGTTGTGTGGGGCCTGGATGTGGAAAGGGAGCTGTGGTTTCGGGCATTATCGCATGACAGTTAGAGACTGAGTGTGAACGAATGTGGCCTTTGTTGTCTTTTCCTAGCGCTACCTCGCACACATGAGGGGGAGGGGGATGGTATTCCATGTGTGGCGAAGTGGCGATGGGAATGAATAAAGGCAGACAGTATGAATTGTGTGCATGGGTATATATGTATGTGTCTGTGTGTGTATACATATGTATACATTGAGATGTATAGGTATGTATATTTGCGTGTGGGGTCGTGTATATATATACATGTGTATGGGGGTGGGTTGGGCCATTTCTTTCGTCTGTTTCCTTGCGCTACCTCGCAAACGCGGGAGACAGCGACAAAGCAAAATAAAAAAAAAAAAATATATTGATTGAGAGGGTGAAGGCATGTACAGAGCATCAGATTGGGGAAGAGCAGTGTGGTTTCAGAAGTGGTAGAGGATGTGTGGATCAGGTGTTTGCTTTGAAGAATGTATGTGAGATATACTCAGAAAAGCAAATGGATTTGTATGTAGCATTTATGGATCTGTAGAAGGCATATGATAGAGTTGACAGAGAGGCTCTGTGGAAGGTACTAGGAGTATATGGTGTGGGAGGCAAGTTGTTAGAAGCAGTAAAAAGTTTTTATCGAGGATGTAAGGCATGTGTATGTGTAGGAAGATAGGAAAGTGATTGGTTCTCAGTGAATGTAGGTTTGCGGCAGGGGTGTGTGATGTCTCCATGGTTGTTTAATTTGTTTATGGATCGGGTTGTTAGGGAGGTGAATGCAAGAGTTTTGGAAAGAGGGGAAAGTATGAAGTCTGTTGGGGATGAGAGAGTTTGGGAAGTGAGTCAGTTGTTGTTCACTAATGATACAGCGCTGGTGGCTGATTCATGTGAGAAATTGCAGAAGCTGGTGACTGAGTTTGGTAAAGTGTGCGAAAGAAGAAAGTTAAGAGTAAATGTGAATAAGAGCAAGGTTATTAGGTACAGTAGGGTTGAGGGTCAAGTCAATTGGGAGGTAAGTTTGAATGGAGAAAAACTGGAGGAAGTAAAGTGTTTTAGATATATGGGAGTGGATTTGGCAGCGGATGGAACCATGGAAGTGGAAGTGAATCATAGTGTGGGGGAGGGGACGAAAATTCTTGGAGCCTTCAAGAATGTTTGGAAGTCGAGAACATTATCTCGGAAAGCAGAAATGAGTATGTTTGAAGGAATAGTGGTTCCAACAATGTTGTATGGTTGCGAGGCGTGGGCTATGGATAGAGTTGTGTGCAGGAGGGTGGATGTGCTGGAAATGAGATGTTTGAGGACAATATGTGGTGTGAGGTGGTTTGATCAAGTAAGCAATGTAAGGGTAAGAGAGATGTATGGAAATAAAAAGAGTGTGGTTGAGAGAGCAGAAGAGGGTGTTTTGAAATGGTTTGGTCACATGGAGAGAATGAGTGAGGAAAGATTGACCAAGAGGATATATGTGTTAGAGGTGGAGGGAACGAAGAGATGTGGGAGACCTGTCTGTCTTTATTCATTCCCATTGCCACCTCGCCACACATGAAATAACACCCCCTCCCCCCTCTTGTGTGCAAGGTTGCGCTAGGAAAAGACAACAAAGGCCACATTCGTTCACACTCAGTCTCTAGTTGTCATGTAATAATGCACTGAAACCACAGCTCCCTTTCCATATCCAGGCCCCACACAACTTTCCATGGTTTACCCCAGACGCTTCACATGCCCTGTTTCAATCCAGTGACAGCACGTCCACCCCGGTATACCACATCATTTCAATTCACTCTATTCCTTGCACACCTTTCACCCTCCTGCATTTTCAGGAACCGATCACAAAATCTTTTTCACTCCATCTTTCCATCTCCAATTTGGTCTCCCAATTCTCCTCGTTCCCTCCACCTCCGACACATATATCCTCTTGGTCAATCTTTCCTCACTCATTCTCTCCATGTGACCAAACCATGTCAAAACAACCTCTTCTGCTCTCTCAACCACACTTTTTATTTCCACACATCTCTCTTACCCTTACATTACTTACTTGATCAAACCACCTCACACCACATATTGTCCTCAAACATCTCATTTCCAGCACATCCACCCTCCTGCGCACAACTCTATCCATAGCCCACGCCTCGCAGCCATACAACTTTGTTGGAAACACTACTCCTTCAAACATACCCATTTTCGCTTTCCGAGATAATGTTCTCGACTTTCACACATTCTTCAACGCTCCCAAAACTTTCGCCCCCTCCCCCACCCTATGATTCACTTCCACTTCCATGGTTCCATCCACTGCCAAATCCACTCCCAGATATCTAAAACAATTCACTTCCTCCAGTTTTTCTCCATTCAAACTTACCTCCCAATTGCCTTGACCCTCAACCCTACTGTACCTAATAACCTTGCTCTTATTCACATTTACTCTCAGCTTTCTTCTTTCACACACTTTACCAAACTCAGTCACCACCTTCTGCAGTTTCTCACATGAATCAGCCACCAGCGCTGTATCATCAGCAAGCAACAACTGACTCACTTCCCAAGCTTTCTCATCCACAACAGACTGCATACTTGCCCCTCTTTCCAAAACTCTTGCATTCACCTCCCTAACAACCCCATCCATAAACAAATTAAACAACTATGGAGACATCACACACCCCTGCCGCAAATCTACATTCACTGACAACCAATCACTTTCCTCTCTTCCTACACATACACATGCCTTACATCCTCAATAAAAACTTTTCACTGCTTCTAACAACTTGCCTCCCACACCATATATTCTTAATACCTTCCACAGAGCATCTCTATCAACTCTATCATATGCCTTCTCCAGATCCATAAATGCTACATATGAATCCATTTGCTTTTCTAAGTA
This sequence comes from Panulirus ornatus, assembly GCF_036320965.1. NCBI lineage: Eukaryota > Metazoa > Arthropoda > Malacostraca > Decapoda > Palinuridae > Panulirus > Panulirus ornatus. The sequence continues at coordinate 6,953,111 of NC_092245.1, read as the reverse complement.
TTTCTCACATACATTCTTCAAAGCAAACACCTGATCCACACATCCTCTACCACTTCTGAAACCACACTGCTCTTCCCCAATCTGATGCTCTGTACATGCCTTCATCCTCTCAATCAATACCCTCACATATAATTTACCAGGAATACTCAACAAACTTATACCTCTGTAATTTGAGCACTCACCTTTGTCCCCTTTGCCTTTGTAAAATGGCACTATGCAACCATTCCGCCAATCCTCAGGCACCTCACCATACATACATTAAATAACCTTACCAACCAGTCAACAACACTGTCATCCCCTTTTTTTTATAAATTCCACTGCAATACCATCCAAACCTGCTGCCTTGCTGGCTTTCATCTTCTGCAAAGCTTTTACTACCTCTTCTCTGTTTATCAAATCATTTTCCCTAACCCTCTCACTTTGCACACCACCTCTACCAAAACACCCTATATCTACCACTATCATCAAACACATTCAACAAACCTTCAAAATACTCACACCATCTCCTTCTCACATCACCACTACTTGTTATCACCTCCCCATTAGCCCCCTTGACTGAAGTTCCCATTTGTTCCCTAGTCTTTTTTTTTTTTTTTTTTCTTTTTTTTTATACCTCGTCGCTGTCTCCCGCGGTTGCGAGGTAGCGCAAGGAAACAGACGAAAGAAATGGCCCAACCCCCCCCATACACATGTACATACACACGTCCACACACGCAAATATACATACCTACACAGCTTTCCATGGTTTACCCCAGACGCTTCACATGCCTTGATTCAATCCACCGACAGCACGTCAACCCCTGTATACCACATCGCTCCAATTCACTCTATTCCTTGCCCTCCTTTCACCCTCCTGCATGTTCAGGCCCCGATCACACAAAATCCTTTTCACTCCATCTTTCCACCTCCAATTTGGTCTCCCTCTTCTCCTCGTTCCCTCCACCTCCGACACATATATCCTCTTGGTCAATCTTTCCTCACTCATTCTCTCCATGTGCCCAAACCATTTCAAAACACCCTCTTCTGCTCTCTCAACCACGCTCTTTTTATTTCCACACATCTCTCTTACCCTTACGTTACTTACTCGATCAAACCACCTCACACCACACATTGTCCTCAAACATCTCATTTCCAGCACATCCATCCTCCTGCGCACAACTCTATCCATAGCCCACGCCTCGCAACCATACAACATTGTTGGAACCACTATTCCTTCAAACATACCCATTTTTGCTTTCCGAGATAATGTTCTCGACTTCCACACATTTTTCAAGGCTCCCAAAATTTTCGCCCCCTCCCCCACCCTATGATCCACTTCCACTTCCATGGTTCCATCCACTGACAGATCCACTCCCAGATATCTAAAACACTTCACTTCCTCCAGTTTTTCTCCATTCAAACTCACCTCCCAATTGACTTGACCCTCAACCCTACTGTACCTAATAACCTTGCTCTTATTCACATTTACTCTTAACTTTCTTCTTCCACACACTTTACCAAACTCCGTCACCAGCTTCTGCAGTTTCTCCCATGAATCCGCCACCAGCGCTGTATCATCAGCGAACAACAACTGACTCACTTCCCAAGCTCTCTCATCCCCAACAGACTTCATACTTGCCCCTCTTTCCAAAACTCTTGCATTTACCTCCCTAACAACCCCATCCATAAACAAATTAAACAACCATGGAGACATCACACACCCCTGCCGCAAACCTACATTCACTGAGAACCAATCACTTTCCTCTCTTCCTACACGTACACATGCCTTACATCCTCGATAAAAACTTTTCACTGCTTCTAACAACTTGCCTCCCACACCATATATTCTTAATACCTTCCACAGAGCATCTCTATCAACTCTATCATATGCCTTCTCCAGATCCATAAATGCTACATACAAATCCATTTGCTTTTCTAAGTATTTCTCACATACATTCTTCAAAGCAAACACCTGATCCACACATCCTCTACCACTTCTGAAACCACACTGCTCTTCCCCAATCTGATGCTCTGTACATGCCTTCACCCTCTCAATCAATACCCTCCCATATAATTTACCAGGAATACTCAACAAACTTATACCTCTGTAATTTGAGCACTCACTCTTATCCCCTTTGCCTTTGTACAATGGCACTATGCACGCATTCCGCCAATCCTCAGGCACCTCACCATGAGTCATACATACATTAAATAATCTTACCAACCAGTCAACAATACAGTCACCCCCTTTTTTAATAAATTCCACTGCAATACCATCCAAACCTGCTGCCTTGCCGGCTTTCATCTTCCGCAAAGCTTTTACTACCTCTTCTCTGTTTACCAAATCATTTTCCCTAACCCTCTCACTTTGCACACCACCTCGACCCAAACACCCTATATCTGCCACTCTGTCATCAGACACATTTAACAAACCTTCAAAATACTCATTCCATCTCCTTCTCACATCACCACTACTTGTTATCACCTCCCCATTTACGCTCTTCACTGAAGTTCCCATTTGCTCCCTTGTCTTACGCACCCTATTTACCTCCTTCCAGAACATCTTTTTATTCTCCCTAAAATTTACTGATAGTCTCTCACCCCAACTCTCATTTGCCCTTTTTTTCACCTCTTGCACCTTTCTCTTGACCTCCTGTCTCTTTCTTTTATACTTCTCCCACTCAATTGCATTTTTTCCCTGCAAAAATCGTCCAAATGCCTCTCTCTTCTCTTTCACTAATACTCTTACTTCTTCATCCCACCACTCACTACCCTTTCTAAACAGCCCACCTCCCACTCTTCTCATGCCACAAGCATCTTTTGCGCAATCCATCACTGATTCCCTAAATACATCCCATTCCTCCCCCACTCCCTAGTCTTATGCACTTTTTTTACCTCCTTCCAGAACATCTTTTTATTCTCCCTAAAACTTAATGATACTCTCTCACCCCAACTCTCATTTGCCCACTTTTTCACCTCTTGCACCTTCCTCTTGACCTCCTGCCTCTTTTTTTTATACATCTCCCACTCATTTGCATTATTTCCCTGCAAAAATCATCCAAATGCCTCTCTCTTCTCTTTCACTAATAATCTTGCTTCTTCATCCCACCACTCACTACCCTTTATAATCTGCCCACCTCCCATACTTCTCATGACACAAGCATCTTTTGCGCAAGCCATATCTGCTTCCTTAAATACATCCCATTCCTCCCCCACTCCCCTTACGTCCTTTGTTCTCACTTTTTTCCATTCTGTATTCAGTCCCTTCTGGTACTTCCTCATACAAGTCTCCTTCCCAAGCTCACTTACTCTCACCACTCTCTTCACCCCAACATTCTCTCTTCTTTTCTGAAAAACTCTACAAATCTTCACCTTTGCCTCTACAAGATAATGATCAGACATCCCTCTAGTTGCACCTCTCAGCACATTAACATCCAAAAGTCTCTCTTTCGCACGCCTAGCAATTAACACGTAATCCAATAACGCTCTCTGGCCACCTCTCCTACTTACATATGTATAATTATGTATATCTCGCTTTTTAAACCAGGTATTCCCAATCACCAGTCCTTTTTCAGCACATTAATCTACAAGCTCTTCACCATTTCCATTTACAACACTGAACACCTCATGAACACCAATTATTCCCTCAACTGCCACATTACTCACCTTTGCATTCAAATCACCATCACTATATCCCGGTCTCGTGCATCAAAACTACTAACACACTCACTCAGCTCCTCCCAAAACACTTACCTATCATGATCTTTCTTCTCAAGCCCAGGTGCATATGCACCAATAATCACCCATCTCTCTCCATAAACTTTCAGTTTTACCCATATCAATCTACAGTTTACTTTCTTACACTCTATTACATACTCCCACAACTCCTGTTTCAGGAGTAGTGCTACTCCTTCCCTTGCTCTTGTCCTCTCACTTACCCCTGACTTTACTCCCAAGACATTCCCAAACCACTCTTCCCCTTTACCCTTGAGCTTCGTTTCACTCAGAGCCAAAACATTCATGTTCCTTTCCTCAAACATACTACCTATCTCTCCTTTTTTCTCGTCTTGGTTACATCCACACACAGTTAGATACCCCAATCTGAGCCTTCGAGGAGGATGAGCACTCCCTGCATGACTCCTTGTTTCCCCTTTTAGAAAGTTAAAATACAAGGAGGGGAGGGTTTCCAGCCCCCCGCTCCCGTCCACTTTAGTCGCCTTCTCGACACGCAAGGAATGCGTGGGAAGTATTCTTTCTCCCCTATCCCCAGGGATAAAACACACACACACATTTACATACCTATACATTTCAACGTATACATACTAAGACATCTACATATGCACACATGTACATATCCTTACTTGCTGCCTTTATACATTCCCGTCGCCACCCCACCACACACGAAATAGCATTCCCCCCTCCTCCAGCAAGGAAGCGCCAGGAACAGCCAAAAAAAGGCCACATTCGTTCACACTCAGTCTCCAGCTGTCATGTGTAATGCACCGAAATCACAGCTCCCTTTCCACATCCAGGCCCCACAAAACTTTCCATGGTTTACCCCAGATGCTTCACATGCCCTGGTTCAATCTGCTGATAGCACATCCACCCCGGTATACCACATCATTCCAATTCACTTTTTTCCTTGCATGCCTTTCACCCTTCTGTATGGGCAGGCCCCAATCACTCAAAATATTTTTCAATCCATCCTTCCACCTCCAATTTGGTCTCCCACTTCTCGTTCCCTCCACCTCTGACACATATATCTTCTTTGTCAATCTTTCCTCACTCATTCTCTCCATGTGGCCAAACCACTTCAATGCACCCTCTTCTGATCTCTCAACCACTCTTTTTATTACCACACACCTCTCTTACCCTTTCATTACTTACTCGAGCATACCACCTTACACCACATATTGTCCTCAAACATTTCATTTCCAACACATCCACCCTCCTCCTCACAACCCTATCTGTAGCCCATGCATCGCAACCATATAACATTGTCGGAACCACTATTCCTTCAAACTTACCCATTTTTGCTCTTTGAGATAATGTTCTTGCCTTCCATACATTCTTCAACACTCCTAGAACCTTCACTCCCTACCCCACCCTGTGACTCACTTCCGCTTCCATGGTTGCATCCACTGCTAAGTCCACTCCCAGATATCTAAAACACTTCACTTCCTCCAGTTTTTCTCCATTCAAACTTTCTTCCCTATTAATTTGTCCCTCAACCCTACTGAACCTAATGACCTAGCTCTTATTCACATTTACTCTCAACTTTCTTCTTTCACACACTTCACCAAACTCAGTCATGAAATTCTGCAGTTTCTGACCCGAATTAGCCACCAGCGCTGTATCATCAGCAAACAACAACTAACTCGCTTCCCAAGTCCTCTCATCTGCAACAGACTGCATACTTGCTCCTCTCTCCAAAACTCTTGCATTCACCTCCCTAACAACCCCATCCATGAACAAATTAAACAACAATGGAGACATCACGCACCCCTGCTGCAAACTGACATTCGCTGGGAACCAATCACTTTCCTCTCTTCCTACTCGTACGCATGCCTTACATCCTCGGTAAAAACTTTTCACTGCTTCTCGCAACTTACCTCCCACAACATATACGCTTAAAACCTTCCACAAAGCATCTCTATGAACCCTATCATATGTCTTCTCCAGATCCATAAATGCTACCTACAAATCCATCTGTTGTTCTCAGTATTTCTCACATACATTCTGTGGTTATTTTTTTGTAAACATTTAACATGGTGGTGACATAATTTCTTGATAATTTCTTGTAATTTTGTCTATCTTAGCAGCTACTTTAAACTTAGGAAGAGAACTGCATGCTGAAAAGTATGTGTGGTGTTAGCTTAAAAATGAACTTTGAATTTCAAGTAAAATGGTTCAGGAAAAAAAAAATCACTTTGCACATAAAATCATATGGTACAGAAGAAAGTTCACAATGCACTTACCATTTTCAGGACTCACTTTTGCTATGAAGCATAAGCAAATGTTCTAACACTTTGTTCTTACCTTAATACTAAGGTAATATACAGCATAAAAAGTTTTAGCTGAATTCATTCTTACCTTTTGTCTTAATACCAATCCAATTTAGATATCGTGTCAGCTTCTTCGCCATATATGTTTTCCCTCTTGCTGGCAGACCCACCATGACAATGACATGAGGGGTGTTGACATAGTTGGCACGCTCCCCTAATCATGTAAGAAATTTATGATTAATATCAATACACAAAAATGAGAACCTGCAACAAAGGTATCAATCACTGATACAGTTGTACACATTCAGAGTATATAGAATATAACATCAACATTAAACAGCAGATATTTGGGATATATTAGCTAAAAGATTGAAAAACTGTTAGGTTAGTAACTGCTTTGGCTGGCTGATTCCTATGATTTTCTAATGCTGTAGCATCATTTGAGAGTGTCTGTCACTGATGTGCTAACAGTTTCTTCTCTAATTTGCTAAAGGAAGCCATCAAGGATAAAATAGGCAAGCTTAGATCACTATAAGGGTATTTCCTGAAGCTCCTTGAGCAACTTTACCAGTGGATAATTCAACTTGTCCCAAAGAAGAATAGTAGTTGCACTTATCAAGATTCAAAAACACTGCTATTCTTGATTTGAAAAAAATCTCAACTTTCATTAGAATATCTAATATAGTCCCATAATGAGTCATCTGAGGACTGCTCTAACCCATATCCATGTTTAGTTTCAAAAATAGTTTCAAGACAAAAATTCTACACAACAAACATACTTCTTTTGTAAAAAGCCATAATCTTATCTTTACCATATCTTTATAATCAAAATCATCTATTAGCATCCTCAGATGGGTTTATAATGTTTAATCACTGCAAACACTGAACAAGAGCTGTCCTTAGCCACTGGCTTGGTAAGGGTGAGGCACGAAAGGCTAAGAAGAGGCACTGAAGTTCATTAGTTACGGAGACTATTGCCATGCCCACCCCCTTGAGGGAGCTCTAGGTGGGAACAGGTGTCAGAGGTATAAATAGATATACAGAATCACTTTTTGTCAACAGTGGGATGCCATAAAAATCATAAACAGATTCATCATAAAACAAGCTTTTGTGTGCACATAAGGGCCACCAGGCCTAAAGTGACACTAATCTTTCACAAGAAGATGGTTACATGTGTCTTTGTTGCTCTTATAATGTGCTTGATTCGTTTCCAATCATCAATGACTATGGGCAAGGCTGGGAATCTTAGCATCAAGTAAGCTAATGAAGCATATGAAACAAAAACTGGTGGAGGTATTAGTCAAGTTCAGGAAATATTCACCAAAATTGGTGTTATATATTTTTCTACTATTCCTCTGCATGGGGAATCTAGGTCATGGGTTTCCCCCAATTAAGTTACAATAGGTCATGCTAGGTTAGAAGGGTCCTGAAAATTGGGGACCTCAAGCTGTGGTTTATATTAGGCTTTTTCTTTTTCCTTGTGCTTCAAAGATTTACAAATTTTGTTATTCTTTTTATAACACTGTTGGGGTTTATTTCTTTTACTTCCACCTTACTTGTTGGTTGAATGGGTTACCCTAAAAATCAATCCCACTGAGACTCCAACGTAGTTTCAGTTAGAGGTTTAACAAAAGCAATTCCATTTTTCTTAAGTGATGACTCCTACAGGTATATAGGTCTCCATGAATGCAACAACGTTTTATCAAAAAGTTAAATACATCACTACTAAATAAAAAAGTCTGGAAAAGTGTGTGAAAGGAGAAAGTTGAGAGTAAATGTGAATAAGAGCAAGGTTATTAGGTTCAGTAGGGTTGAGGGTCAAGTCAATTGGGAGGTAAGTTTGAATGGAGATAAACTGGAGGAAGTGAAGTGTTTTAGATATCTGGGAGTGGATTTGGCAGCGGATGGAACCATGCAAGCGGAAGTGAATCATAGGGTGGAGGAGGGGGCGAAAATTCTGGGAGCCTTGAAGAATGTGTGGAAGTCGAGAACATTGTCTCGGAAAGCAAAAATGGGTATGTTTGAAGGAATAGTGGTTCCAACAATGTTGTATGGTTGCAAGGCGTGGGCTATGGATAGAGTTGTGCACAGGAGGGTGGATGTGCTGGAAATGAGATGTTTGAGGACAATATGTGGTGTGAGGTGGTTTGATCGAGTAAGTAATAATAGGGTAAGAGAGATGTGTGGTAATAAAAAGGAGTGTGGTTGAGAGAGCAGAAGAGGGTGTATTAAAATGGTTTGGTCACATGGAGAGAATGAGTGGGGAAAGATTGACCAAGAGGATATATGTGTCAGAGGTGGAGGGAACAAGGAGAAGTGGGAAACCAAATTGGAGGTGGAAAGATAGAGCGAAAAAGATTTTGAGTGATCGGGGCCTGAACATGCAGGAGGGTGAAAGGCGTGCAAGGAATAGAGTGAATTGGAACGATGTGGTATACTGGGGTCGACGTGCTGTCAATGGATTGAACTAAGGCATGTGAAGCGTCTGGGGTAAACCATGGAAAGTTCCGTGGGGCCTGGATGTGGAAAGGGAGCTGTGGTTTCAGTGCATTATTACGTGACAGCTAGAGACTGAGTGTGAACGAATGGGGCCTTTGTTGTCTTTTCCTAGCGCTACCTCGCACACATGAGGGGGGAGGGGTTGTTATTTCATGTGTGGCGAGGTGGCAATGGGAATGAATAAAGGCAGACAGTATGAATTATGTACATGTGTATGTATGTATATGTCTGCGTGTGTATATATATGTATACGTTGAGATGTATAGGTACATATATTTGCGTGTGTGGGCGCGTATGTATATACATGTGTATGAGGTTGGGTTGGGCCATTCTTTCGTCTATTTCCTTGCGCTACCTCGCTACAGCGGGAGACAGCAACAAAGCAAAATACAATAATAAATATATTTTTTTTTTTTTTTTTTGCTTTGTCACTGTCTCCCGCGTTTGCGAGGTAGCGCAAGGAAACAGACGAAAGAAATGGCCCAGCCCACCCCCATACACATGTATATACACACATCCACACACGCCAATATACATACCTACACAGCTTTCCATGGTTTACCCCAGATGCTTCACATGCCCTAATTCAATCCACTGACAGCACGTCAACCCCGGTATACCACATCACTCCAATTCACTCTATTCCTTGCCCTCCTTTCACCCTCCTGCATGTTCAGGCCCCGATCACACAAAATCTTTTTCACTCCATCTTTCCACCTCCAATTTGGTCTCCCTCTTCTCCTCGTTCCCTCCAACTCCGACACATATATCCTCTTGGTAAATCTTTCCTCACTCATTCTCTCCATGTGCCCAAACCATTTCAAAACACCCTCTTCTGCTCTCTCAACCACGCTCTTTTTATTTCCACACATCTCTCTTACCCTTACGTTACTTACTCGATCAAACCACCTCACACCACACATTGTCCTCAGACATCTCATTTCCAGCACATCCATCCTCCTGCGCACAACTCTATCCATAGCCCACGCCTCGCAACCATACAACATTGTTGGAACCACTATTCCTTCAAACATACCCATTTTTGCTTTCCGAGATAATGTTCTCGACTTCCACACATTCTTCAAGGCTCCCAAAATTTTCGCCCCCTCCCCCACCCTATGATCCATATATATATATATATATATATATATATATATATATATATATATATTTCTTTTTTAATTTTCCAAAGGAGGGAGCAGAGAGGGGGGCCCGGTGGGGATGTTCCCTCGGGAGCCCAGTCCTCTGTTCTTAACGCTACCTCGCTGTCGCGGGAAATGGCGAATAGTATGAAAAAAAAAAATATATATATACATATATTATTTATATATTTATTATACTTTGTCGCTGTCTCCCGCGTTTGCGAGGTAGCGCAAGGAAACAGACGAAAGAAATGGCCCAACCCCCCCCATACACATGTATATACATACGTCCACACACGCAAATATACATACCTACACAGCTTTCCATGGTTTACCCCAGACGCTTCACATGCCTTGATTCAATCCACTGACAGCACGTCAACCCCGGTATACCACATCGCTCCAATTCACTCTATTCCTTGCCCTCCTTTCACCCTCCTGCATGTTCAGGCCCCGATCACACAAAATCCCCTTCACTCCATCTTTCCACCTCCAATTTGGTCTCCCTCTTCTCCTCGTTCCCTCCACCTCCGACACATATATCCTCTTGGTCAATCTTTCCTCACTCATTCTTTCCATGTGCCCAAACCACTTCAAAACACCCTCTTCTCCTCTCTCAACCACGCTCTTTTTATTTCCACACATCTCTCTTACCCTTACGTTACTCACTCGATCAAACCACCTCACACCACACACTGTCCTCAAACATCTCATTTCCAGCACATCCATCCTCCTGCGCACAACTCATAACCCACGCCTCGCAACCATACAACATTGTTGGAACCACTATTCCTTCAAACATACCCATTTTTGCTTTCCGAGATAATGTTCTCAACTTCCAAACATTCTTCAAGGCCCCCAGAATTTTCGCCCCCTCCCCCACCCTATGATCCACTTCCGCTTCCATGGTTCCATCCGCTGCCAGAGCCACTCCCAGATATCTAAAACACTTCACTTCCTCCAGTTTTTCTCCATTCAAACTCACCTCCCAATTGACTTGACCCTCAACCCTACTGTACCTAACTGTGTCAACAATACAGTCACCCCCTTTTTTAATAAATTCCACTGCAATACCATCCAAACCTGCTGCCTTGCCGGCTTTCATCTTCCGCAAAGCTTTTACTACCTCTTCTCTGTTTACCAAATCATTTTCCCTAACCCTCTCAATTTGCACACCACCTCGACCCAAACACCCTATATCTGCCACTCTGTCATCAGACACATTCAACAAACCTTCAAAATACTCATTCCATCTCCTTCTCACATCACCACTACTTGTTATCACCTCCCCATTTACGCCCTTCACTGAAGTTCCCATTTGCTCCCTTGTCTTACGCACCCTATTTACCTCCTTCCAGAACATCTTTTTATTCTCCCTAAAATTTACTGATAGTCTCTCACCCCAACTCTCATTTGCCCTTTTTTTCACCTCTTGCACCTTTCTCTGCTATTGACGTTTGTGTGAATAAATTGTACATTTTCCTTTTCCATAGCCAGAGGTTGAACCATTATGTGACGTTCATTTTTTCATTCATTTCAAGCTAAAAGTTTGTTTTCTAAATTGTTTCTTACATTTTTCATATGTATATATATGTATGTGTGTGTGTGTGTGTGTGTGTGTGCGTGTGTGTGTGTGTGTGTGTGTGTGTGTGTGTGTACATATATGTATATTATCCCTGGGGATGGGGTGAAAGAATACTTCCCACGTATTCCTCGCGTGTCGTAAAAAGCGACTAGAGGGGACGGGAGCGGGGGGCCGGAAATCCTCCCCTCCTTGTATTAACTTTCTAAAATGGGAAACAGAAGAAGGAGTCACGCGGGGAGTGCTCATCCTCCTCGAAGGCTCAGAGTGGGGTGCCTAAATGTGTGTGGATGTAACCAAGATGTGAAAAAAGGAGAGATAGGTAGTATGTTTGAGGAAAGGAACCTGGATGTTTTGGCTCTGAGTGAAACGAAGCTCAAGGGTAAAGGGGAAGAGTGGTTTGGAAATGTCTGGGGAGTGAAGTCAGGGGTTAGTGAGAGGACAAGAGCAAGGGAAGGAGTAGCAATACTCCTGAAACAGGAGTTGTGGGAGTATGTGATAGAATGTAAGAAAGTAAATTCTCGATTAATATGGGTAAAATTGAAAGTTGATGGAGAGAGGTGGGTGATTATTGGTGCATATGCACCTGGGCATGAGAAGAAAGATCGTGAGAGGCAAGTGTTTTGGGAGCAGCTAAATGAGTGTGTTAGCGGTTTTGATGCACGAGACCGGGTTATAGTGATGGGTGATTTGAATGCAAAGGTGAGTAATGTGGCAGTTGAGGGAATAATTGGTATGCATGGGGTGTTCAGTGTTGTAAATGGAAATGGTGAAGAGCTTGTAGATTTATGTGCTGAAAAAGGACTGATGATTGGGAATACCTGGTTTAAAAAGCGAGATATACATAATTATACTTATGTAAGTAGGAGAGATGGCCAGAGAGCGTTATTGGATTACATGTTAATTGACAGGCGTGCGAAAGAGAGACTTTTGGATGTCAATGTGCTGAGAGGTGCAACTGGAGGGATGTCTGATCATTATCTTGTGGAGGCTACGGTGAAGATTAGTATGGGTTTTCAGAAAAGAAGAGTGAATGTTGGGTGAAGAAGGTGGTGAGAGTAAGTGAGCTTGGGAAGGAGACCTGTGTGAAGAAGTATCTGGAGAGACTGTGTACAGAATGGAAAAAGGTGAGAACAATGGAAGTAAGGGGAGTGGGGGAGGAATGGGATGTATTTAGGGAATCAGTGATGGATTGCGCAAAAGATGCTTGTGGCATGAGAAGAGTGGGAGGTGGGCTGTTTAGAAAGGGTAGTGAGTGGTGGGATGAAGAAGTAAGAGTATAAGTGAAAGAGAAGAGAGAGGCATTTGGACGATTTTTGCAGGGAAAAAATGCAACTGAGTGGGAGAAGTATATATATATATATATATATATATATATATATATATATATATATATATATATATATATATATATATATATATATATATATATAAGGTATAAGTTTGTTGAGTATTCCTGGTAAATTATATGGGAGGGTATTGATTGAGAGGGTGAAGGCATGTACAGAGCATCAGATTGGGGAAGAGCAGTGTGGTTTCAGAAGTGGTAGAGGATGTGTGGATCAGGTGTTTGCTTTGAAGAATGTATGTGAGAAATACTTAGAAAAGCAAATGGATTTGTATGTAGCATTTATGGATCTGGAGAAGGCATATGATAGAGTTGATAGAGATGCTCTGTGGAAGGTATTAAGAATATATGGTGTGGGAGGCAAGTTGTTAGAAGCAGTGAAAAGTTTTTATCGAGGATGTAAGGCATGTGTACGTGTAGGAAGAGAGGAAAGTGATTGGTTCTCAGTGAATGTAGGTTTGCGGCAGGGGTGTGTGATGTCTCCATGGTTGTTTAATTTGTTTATGGATGGGGTTGTTAGGGAGGTAAATGCAAGAGTTTTGGAAAGAGGGGCAAGTATGAAGTCTGTTGGGGATGAGAGAGCTTGGGAAGTGAGTCAGTTGTTGTTCGCTGATGATACAGCGCTGGTGGCGGATTCATGTGAGAAACTGCAGAAGCTGGTGACGGAGTTTGGTAAAGTGTGTGGAAGAAGAAAGTTAAGAGTAAATGTGAATAAGAGCAAGGTTATTAGGTACAGTAGGGTTGAGGGTCAAGTCAATTGGGAGGTGAGTTTGAATGGAGAAAAACTGGAGGAAGTGAAGTGTTTTAGATATCTGGGAGTGGATCTGTCAGCGGATGGAACCATGGAAGCGGAAGTGGATCATAGGGTGGGGGAGGGGGCGAAAATTTTGGGAGCCTTGAAAAATGTGTGGAAGTCGAGAACATTATCCCGGAAAGCAAAAATGGGTATGTTTGAAGGAATAGTGGTTCCAACAATGTTGTATGGTTGCGAGGCGTGGGCTATGGATAGAGTTGTGCGCAGGAGGATGGATGTGCTGGAAATGAGATGCTTGAGGACAATGTGTGGTGTGAGGTGGTTTGATCGAGTAAGTAACGTAAGGGTAAGAGAGATGTGTGGAAATAAAAAGAGCGTGGTTGAGAGAGCAGAAGAGGGTGTTTTGAAATGGTTTGGGCACATGGAGAGAATGAGTGAGGAAAGATTGACCAAGAGGATATATGTGTCGGAGGTGGAGGGAACGAGGAGAAGAGGGAGACCAAATTGGAGGTGGAAAGATGGAGTGAAAAGGATTTTGTGTGATCGGGGCCTGAACATGCAGGAGGGTGAAAGGAGGGCAAGAAATAGAGCGAATTGGAGTGATGTGGTATACAGGGGTTGACGTGCTGTCAGTGGATTGAACCAAGGCATGTGAAGCGTCCGGGGTAAACCATGGAAAGCTGTGTAGGTATGTATATTTGCGTGTGTGGACGTGTGTATGTACATGTGTATGGGGGGGGGTTGGGCCATTTCTTTCGTCTGTTTCCTTGCGCTACCTCGCAAACGCGGGAGACAGCGACAAAGTATAAAAAAAAAAAAAATATATATATATATATATATATATATATATATATATATATATATATATATATATATATATATATATATATATATACACAAAGCATGCAGGCAAATGATTGAAATTTTGGCAGCAGTAATTTTCTGGAATATGTATTTTGGATATGAGGTCTTTGGAAATCATGATGAATAGTTCTGCACCACTGGTTTGAGATTAAAGGAAAATGCTATTGCTGGTTTACTGTTATGTCAGTATAAATGCTTAGATTATGGTTAGATGATGTTTAGGTTTCAGGCTCATTGGCCTGTGATATGCTAATCTGCCAAAGGCATTTGTTGGAAGACACTGTAGGTAGTTGTCAGAGTTCAGCAGCCTAGTTTTGGCTGGACTGCTTGGTATGCATCCATGATATACCATTTGTCAGACTGAAAAAAGTTGGTCACTTAAACAATTGAAATTTGGTGAAAAGGAATATAAGCACTAATATGCATGATACAAATTCATTGAGTTACTATGATGGATTTTACAATGAGAGAGAGTAATTTGATGGCAAATTGCTGTCCCTGATTTGGTCAGAGAATAAACATTTAAGTGAAAAAGCAATGAGGATGAAAATATACAGGTCACAGAAGTAAAGTGTAAGACAATTCTTCTAAGAAGTTTAATGATAACTTAATGATGTTGATAAAACTGTACAGCACTGTAAAAGGGTGAAGTGATATGGAAGGTATTTGAAAAAAATGAACATTTAGATCTAGCCACAAGGGTCTTTAGAAGTGTAGGAATAGGGACTTTAATTAATGGTTTCAAAGAGATATGTAGACTTCAAAATCTTATTCATGATGATGAATATGATGTATTCTGGGATTTTAAAGTAAATTATTTATTGAAATAAAATCTGAAGCACATAATGACATTACATATGGATAAAGTGATAGAGAAAAAATAGGATGTGGAAAGAAGAGAAAAATATGTTGAAAGAGAAGAACAGCATGATAGAATCATGGTGCAGGAAAAATGGTAGTTTAGGAGACATATGTAAAAGTTGATTGCAGAGTAGTGAATGAAAGCCTCATGCAGATGAAAAAATAAGAAATGTGTATGTCACTGTGAAAGATCATGTTTGACTTTAAAACTGGGATGTGTATGAATGAACTAAAAGGTTAAATGTACCTGAACAACTCCATATGATAAGAGATAAGGAGTGGAATTAATGATAACAGATAGGGGATGGGGAGAAAGAATACTTCCCACGTATTCCCTGTGTGTCGTAGAAGGCGACTAAAAGGGGAGGGAGCGGGGGGCTGGAAATCCTCCCCTCTCTCTCTTTTTTTTTTCTTTTTTTCCAAAAGAGGGAATAGAGAAGGGGGCCAGGTGGGGATGTTCCCTCGGGGGCCCAGTCCTCTGTTCTCGACGATACCTCGCTAATGCGGGAAATGGCGAATAGTATGAAAGATATATATATATATAATAAAGGGGATGACTGTATTATTGACTGGTTGGTAAGGTTATTTAATGTATGTATGCCTCATGGTGAGGTGCCTGAGGATTGGCAGAATGCGTGCATAGTGCCATTGTACAAAGGCAAAGGGGATAAGAGTGAGTGCTCAAATTACAGAGGTATAGGTTTGTTGAATATTCCTGGTAAATTATATGGGAGGGTATTGATTGAGAGGGTGAAGGCATGTACAGAGCATCAGATCGGGGAAGAGCAGTGTGGTTTCAGAGGTGGTAGAGGATGTAAGGATCAGGTGTTTGCTTTGAAGAATGTATGTGAGAAATACTTAGAAAAGCAGATGGATTTGTATGTAGCATTTATGGATCTGGAGAAGGCATATGATAGAGTTGATAGAGATGCTCTGTAGAAGGTATTAACAATATATGGTGTGGGAGGCAAGTTGTTAGAAGCAGTGAAAAGTTTTTATCGAGGATGTAAGGCATGTGTACGTGTAGGAAGAGAGGAAAGTGATTGGTTCTCAGTGAATGTAGGTTTACGGCAGGGTTGTGTGATGTCTCCATGGTTGTTTAATTTGTTTATGGACAGGGTTGTCAGGGAGGTGAATGCAAGAGTTTTGGAAAGAGGGGAAAGTATGAAGTCTGTTGGGGATGAGAGAGCTTGGGAAGTGAGTCAGTTGTTGTTTGCTGATGATACAGCGCTGGTGGCTGATTCATGTGAGAAACTGCAGAAGCTGGTGACTGAGTTTGGTAAAGTGTGTGAAAGAAGAAAGTTAAGAGTAAATGTGAATAAGAGCAAGGTTATTAGGTACAGTAGGGTTGAGGGTCAAGTCAATTGGGAGGTAAGTTTGAATGGAGAAAAACTGGAGGAAGTAAAGTGTTTTAGATATATGGGAGTGGATCTGGCAGCGGATGGAACCATGGAAGCGGAAGTGGATCATAGGGTGGGGGAGGGGGCGAAAATTCTGGGAGCCTTGAAGAATGTGTGGAAGTCGAGAACATTATCTCGGAAAGCAAAAATGGGTATGTTTGAAGGAATAGTGGTTCCAACAATGTTGTATGGTTGCGAGGCGTGGGCTATGGATAGAGTTGTGTGCAGGAGGATGGATGTGCTGGAAATGAGATGTTTGAGGACAATGTGTGGTGTGAGGTGGTTTGATCGAGTAAGTAACGTAAGGGTAAGAGAGATGTGTGGAAATAAAAAGAGCGTAGTTGAGAGAGCAGATGAGGGTGTTTTGAAATGGTTTGGGCATATGGAGAGAATGAGTGAGGAAAGACTGACCAAGAGGATATATGTGTCGGAGGTGGAGGGAACGAGGAGAAGTGGGAGACCAAATTGGAGGTGGAAAGATGGAGTGAAAAAGATATTGTGTGATTGGGGCCTGAACATGCAGGAGGGTGAAAGGAGGGCAAGGAATAAAGTGAATTGGATCGATGTGGTATACCGGGGTTGACATGCTATCAGTGGATTGAATCAGGGCATGTGAAGCGTCTGGGGCAAACCATGGAAAGCTGTGTAGGTATGTATATTTGCGTGTGTGGACGTATGTATATACATGTGTATGGGGGTGGGTTGGGCCATTTCTTTCGTCTGTTTCCTTGCGCTACCTCGCAAACGCGGGAGACAGCGACAAAGCAAAAAAAAAGAAAAAAAAATATATGTATATATATCCCTGGGGATAGGGGATTAAGAATACTTCCCACGTATTCCCTGCGTGTCGTAGAAGGGGACTAAAAGGGGAGGGAGCGGGGGGCTGGAAATCCTGCCCTCTCGTTTCTTTTTTAATTTTCCAAAAGAAGGAACAGAGGGGGCCAGGTGAGGATATTCCAAAAAAGGCCCAGTCCTCTGTTCTTAGCGCTACCTCGCTGACGTGGGAAATGGCGAATAGTTTAAAAGAAAAAGATACATATATATATATATATATTTTTTTTTTTTCAAACTATTCGCCATTTCCCGCATCAGCAAGGTAGCGTTAAGAACAGAGGACTGGGCCTCTGAGGAAACATCCTCACCTGGCCCCCTTCTCTGTTCCTTTTTTTGGAAAATTAAAAAAAAAAACAAGAGGGGAGGATTTCCAGCCCCCCGCTCCCTCCCCTTTTAGTCGCCTTCTACGACACGCAGGGAATACGTGGGAAGTATTCTTTCTCCCCTATCCCCAGGGATAATATATATATATATATATATATATATATATATATATATATATATATACTTATGGGTAAGTTTGAAGGAATAGTGGTTCCAACAATGTTATATGGTTGCGAGGCCTGGGCTATAGATAGAGTTGTGCAGAGGAGGGTGGATGTGCTGGAAATGAGATGTTTGAGGACAATATGTGGTGTGAGGTGGTTGAGGGACAAGTTAATTGGAAAAAAGACTTGTGTGAAGAAATACCAGGAGAGATTGATTGCAGAATGGCAAATGCTGAGAGTAAGTGAAGCAAGGGGAGTGGGTGAGGAATGGGAGGTATACAGAGAATCAGTGATAGCACATGCAAGAGATGCAAGTGGAATGCAAAGGTGGGAGGTGGGCAAGTCAAAAAGGGTATTGAGTGGTGGGATGAAGAAGTAAAGTTGCTAATGAAAGAGAAAAGAGATGTGTTTTTTGGGTGGTACTTAAGGAAAAGAGTACAAATGATTGGGAGATGTACAAGAGACAGTTGCAGGATGTCATGAGGAAGGTGCAGGGGGTTGAAAACGAGGGCAAATGAGAGTTGGGTGTGCAAGTATCAGTAAACTTTAGGGGGAATATGAAGGTGCTTTGGACAGAGGTAAATAATATTTGAAAGATGAGAGAACAAATGAAAACATCCATGAAGTGGGTAAAAATTGGAAGTGTTAACAAGTAGTGATAAAGTGAGGAGATGGACTGAGTGTTTTGAAGGTCTGTTAAATGTGTTTGAGGATAGAGTGGCAGATGTAGGGTGTTTTTGTCAGGGTGGTATGCAAAGTAATAGAGTCATGAAGTGTGGTTTGGTGAAGAGGTAAGAGGTGTTGAAAGCCTTACATACGATGAAATGCAGCAAGGTGGCCAGAGTGGATGGTACTGTAGCTGAATTTATTTAGAAAGGGGGTGACTGTGTTGGTAGTAGCTGGTAGGAAACCAACGACCATGGAGGCATATTACTATTACTATCCACATGGGTACTGGGAGGGTTTGTGATGGCTGCATGAGTAAGCACTTCAGTGGTTGTTAAGTTGCAATCCTGTGACCAGGTATCTGCCTTTTCTTTTTGCCTCAACCACACAAGGACTATTGGCATTCTGTCTACATACATACAAGCTTTCCTTGCAATACACAACATGACAACAATCAACTCACACAACTCATTCTCCATTACTCTAGATTTTCCTGTGCTGAGCACAGAGCACTAGCTCTGCATTTTCACAAAATGGTTGGAGCAACAGATAGAAGTAATTGGAAGGAACATTTAGGCAGAAGCATTAGGTAGAAACATAGGTAGTGGTAGTAGTAGGTAAGAACTTTAGGCTGAAGCATTAGGTAGTAGTAGTTTATAGGAACATTAGGTAGGAGCCTCTGCAAATAATGCACTTGAGTTGCACTCTGCCTGTGGCCTGTTAAGGGTGAGGCAAAAAAAGGCTAAGAAGTGGCAATGAAGTTTACTAGTTATGGAGATCATTGCCATGGCCACCCACTTGAGGGAGTTCCAGCTGGGAACAGACACCTGGAGTTAACTATTTATAGAGACTCTATTGCCATGGCCACCCACTTGAAGGAGTTCCAGTTGGGAACAGGCAACAGAGATACAGACAGATAGATAGATAGTAACTCTTTTGATAACTGGCTAGTAAGGATTTTCTCTAATACAACATATCCTCAAAAAACTTACACCTCTGCAGTTTTAACAAACAACTTTGTTCCCATTGCCTTTATACAATGGTACTATACATGCATTTTGCCCCTTAACACGATCCATACATACGCTGAAAATCCTAGCTAACCAATCAAAAACACAGTCATCCCCTTAAGAAATTCAACTGTAATAACATCCATCCAGTTGCCATGCCACGTTTCATCTTTAGCAAGGCTTTCACAACCCATTCTCTCTTCACTGAACCACATTCCATTACTCTCTCACTTTATATACTTCCCCTACCCTAAAACCCACATCTGCCACCCTATCATTAAACACATTCAACAGTCCTTCAAAATACTCACGCCATCTCCTCAACCTATCACCATGTGTTGCCACTTCTCTAGTTGCCCCCTTCACCAATGTTCCCATTTGCTCTTTTGTTTTATATACAATATCATCCTCCTTCCAAAACATCTTATCTCCCTTGAAGTTTACTGATAACTGCTCACCTCAACTTTCATCGGCCCTTTTTTTCAGCAAACCTTCTTTACCTCCTATTACTTTCTCGTATACATCTCCCAATTATTTGCACTCCTTCCCAGTAAGTACTCTTTTCTCTTTCACTAGCAACTTTACTTTATCATCCCACCACTCACTACCCATTCTTATCAGTCCACCTATCACTGGCAGAAGTGAAATGCATTTTTCTCACATTACTTCCCTTAATACCTCCCATTCCTCACCCATTCCCCAAGCTTTGTTTACCCTCATCTTCTGCTGTTCTACATTCAATCTTTCTAGGTATTTCTTCACACAAGTACCTTTTCTAAGCTCACCTACTTTCACAACTCTTTCTCACCCATATCATTTCCTCTATTCCAAACGCCTTTACAAATGTTTACCCTCATCTCCACCAGGTAATGATAAGACATCCCACTAGCTGCCCCTCTTAGCACGTTCACATCCAAGAATCTCTTTTTTTACACCTACCAATTAAAGAGTGACCCAAAAATGCCTGCTGACCATTTTTCCAACTCACATATGTATACTTGTGCATGTTCCTCATTATAAACCAGGTATTCCTAATTCCTTTTTCAGCGCATAACTCCATAAGCTATTAACCATTTCTATTCTCATTCAATACCCCATCCCCCTCTCCTTTATACCTTCAACTGCCAAATTACACACTTTCGCATCTAAATCACCCATGTCCAATATCCAGTCTCATGCAGCAAACAAAACTACAAACACAATCATTCAACTGCTCCCAAAATACTTGCTTCTTATCCTCTTCCTTCTGATGACTACATACAAGAGCACTAATAATCATCCATCTTTTGCCATCCTCCTTCATTTTTACCCACATCAGTCAGGAGCTCACTTCCTTATACTCTTACACACATTCCCACAACTCCTGCTTCAGCTGTAGTGCTAACCCTTCCTTAGCTTTTACCCTCACATCAACCAGTGATTTTATTACTAATACATTCCAAAACCATTCTTCCCCTTTACCCTTAACTTTTGTTTCACTTGGAGTGAGAACATCCACATTCCTTTCTTCAAGCATACTACTTATCTCTCCTTTCTCCTCATCTTGGTTGCATCTACACACATTCAGATACCCAAGCCCGAACCTTCAAGAAGGATGCAGACCCCCTGCTTGGCTCCTTCTTCTGTTCCATCTTTTAGAAACAGAAGTACAAGAATGGGGGGTTTACAGCCCCCACATCTACCCCTCTTAATTGCCTTCTACAACACAAAGGAATATCTATTCATATTTATTATACTTTGTTGCTGTCTCTCACGTTAGCAAGGTAGCGCAAGGATACAGACAAAAGAATGGCCCAATCCACCCACATACATGTCCACACACGTACATATACATACCTTTACATCTCAACGTATACATAAATATACACACACAGACATATATACACATGTACAGAATTCATACTGTCTGCCCTTATTCATTCCCGTCGCCACCTCGCCACACATGAAATGACAACCCCCTCCCCCCGCATGTGCACGAGGTAGCACTAGGAAAAGACAACAAAGGCCACATTCATTCACACTCAGTCTCTAGCTGTCATGTATAATGTACCGAAACTGCAGCTCCCTCTCCACATCCAGGCCCCACAAAACTTTCCATGGTTTACCCCAGACACTTCACATGCCCTAGTTCAATCCATTGACAGCACGTCGACCCTGGTATACCATATTGTTCCAATTCACTCTATTCCTTGCACGCCTTTCACCCTCCTGCATGTTCAGGTATATATTTCATTTTCCCCTATCTCAGGGATATATCATAATACATTATAATATTCTTTAATTCAAGATCCAAATCATGAATAATGCAAATAAACTTCAATACATAATGCAAATGAACTTCAAAACACAGGTGAAATCAATACAAACCTCGAATTGGGAACGGTTTATTCTTGGTTAGAAGGCTTGTAGAAAGTGATGAAGGAGTTCCAATTCCAGATCCATTCTCTTCTAACCATGAAGCACCGAGTCCCACACTACCACTTAATGAACCAACACCTCCACCTTTTCGACCACATACACATCCTGGGATATCCATGGCTTGAGGAAATTTCCTGTGGAAAAATATTATGTTAATTAATGGTAATTATGAGGCAATTCACACAATACATTACCCTAAATCACAAATTCCCTTCATCCCTAAGGAGCGGGGAACAAGAAAATTATCCATGTTTCTTCTGTGTGTCATAAGAGACACCTAACAGTCAGGAGTGGGGGGGGGGGGGGGGTCAGAAACCCTTCCTTCCTTGTGATATCACTTTCTAAAAACAGGAACAGAAGAAAGTGCCATGGATGGATTTCTCTTAAAGGCTCATCTTGGGTGTCTGAGTGTGAATGGACAAAGAAAGGATGAGTAGAAGGGAGAGACAGGTACTAAGTTTAAAGAGAGGAACTTGGATGTTCTAACTCTGAAACTAAGTTGAAGGGAAAAGGGATGGAGTGCTTTGGAAATGTTCAGTGGGTACAATCTAGGGTTAAAGTTAGAATGGAAGAAAAGGAGATGATGAACGAAGTGTGACTTAAAAATGTATGAAGGTGTGCTTAAGATTGATGTGGGCAAGACTGAATGTACACTGCAAGAAATAGGTGACTGTAAATGCTTAAGCATCCGGTAGGAAAAGAAATAAGAACAAAAGGGGGGCTTTACATAAAGAGCTGGGTGTGTGCTTCCATAATTCTAATTCCATGGACAGAATCCAGTGTTCACTGATATGAGGAACAATTTGTCAAGATGTGTACCGAAGAAGGATTGGTGATTAGGAATACAGTACTATACTTGGTAAAAAAAAAATTGCATACATTAGTTTATTTGGGTAAGTGGAGTTGGGGGTCAATTGCCATTATCGGACTATGTGTTAACTGACGAACATGCAGAGGAGAAATTGTTGGATGTAAATGGCCTTTTAAAACGGAGGCAATGACATGGGTGGGATATATGTGGTAAAGGAGAGTGAGCTTGGTGAGGAGGCCTGTATGAAACAAGGGAAGTGGTCAAAGAGTGGATGGTACCAGGGAAACAGTCCTAGTATGTGCAAACAAAATGTGTGTTATGAGAAGGTGGAATATGGGTGGATAAGAAAGGGTGGTAAGGAGGAAGTCAAAATGCTAGCGAAAGAGAAAAGAAAAGTGCATAAACAGAATCTGCAGGAAAGGAGTACCTACTTACAAATACCTTCAGTGAAATTTTGCCATGGTGGCAAGGATAGTACACTTTACTCACTACATGACTTGTACAGAGGTCCCCTGCCTACCACAGCTTTATCAACCTAGGTTTTCAGTATAAACACTTTGAATAATCTAAACCATTTTACCAACCACAGCATCAAGTTCTGAGTATTCACTGTTTTCCATGGAACCACCAAATTTTTTTCTGCATACTTGGTAAATGTCAAGTGGCCATGGGCTGCCTGTAGCCCAGACAGTCAGAACACCATTTCTAGAGAAAGCCTGGAGGAGTATCATAACTAGGCTATGTGCTAGGGAGAGCTTTGGGGTAGCCTTTTGTGCAGTGTACTTGGCTGGCTGCTTAGTGGAAGTCACAGCATCAAGGGTGACATACTACCATCATATTATCACTTTAGTTTTTACCTTCTTTTTTATTTTCATAGAATAAATATGTTGCTTCTGAAGTATGACATGCTTATTTCTAAATATGAAGTGTTCATTATGGGACTTAAAGCACAAGCCCAACCTCTAATTTCCCATAGACCTTGTACCTTACCATGATTTTGCCAACCATAGGGTCTTCATGAATATAGCCCTAATGGTTAGCAAGAGACTTTTGTAGTGTGATAACAGCAAAGGAAACTATGGGTGAGGCTGTGGGGGAGCAAATGGGGAAGTGGTAACAGGCAAAGAAGTGAAAAAGAAATGAAGAGATCTCTGAAAGACTGTTAAATCAATCTAGGTAGGGTGTTTGGGAAAAGGTGGTATGCAACGCAGAACAGTCCTGGCAAAAGGCCAGATGAAAAGAGGAGATAATGAAAGTGAAAGCTGGCACATTGTGAAGCATGCAAAGTAGCAGGAGTGGATGGGCTTAAGAAAGACCAGAGGATGTGTAGACCAAGTGTATTCTTTGAAGAATTTGATTGAAAAATACTTTGTATATGTATGTATGATTTGGTAAACAGAGAAGAGGTAGTAAAAGCTTTGCGGAAGATGAAAGCCGGTAAGGCAGCAGGTTTGGATGGTATTGCAGTGGAATTTATTAAAAAAGGGGGTAAATGTATTGTTGACTGGTTGGTAAGGTTATTTAATGTATGTATGACTCATGGTGAGGTGCCTGAGGATTGGCGGAATGCGTGCATAGTGCCATTGTACAAAGGCAAAGGGGATAAGAGTGAGTGCTCAAATTACAGAGGTATAAGTTTGTTGAGTATTCCTGGGAAATTATATGGGAGGGTATTGATTGAGAGGGTGTAGGCATGTACAGAGCATCAGATTGGGGAAGAGCAGTGTGGTTTCAGAAGTGGTAGAGGATGTGTGGATCAGGTGTTTGCTTTGAAGAATGTATGTGAGAAATACTTAGAAAAGCAAATGGATTTGTATGTAGCATTTATGGATCTGGAGAAGGCATATGATAGAGTTGATAGAGATGCTCTGTGGAAGGTATTAAGAATATATGGTGTGGGAGGCAAGTTGTTAGAAGCAGTGAAAAGTTTTTATCGAGGATGTAAGGCATGTGTACCTGTAGGAAGAGAGGAAAGTGATTGGTTCTCAGTGAATGTAGGTTTGCGGCAGGGGTGTGTGATGTCTCCATGGTTGTTTAATTTGTTTATGGATGGGGTTGTTAGGGAGGTGAATGCAAGAGTTTTGGAAAGAGGGGAAAGTATGAAGTCTGTTGGGGATGAGAGAGCTTGGGAAGTGAGTCAGTTGTTGTTCGCTGATGATACAGCGCTGGTGGCTGATTCATGTGAGAAACTGCAGAAGCTGATGACTGAGTTTGGTAAAGTGTGTGAAAGAAGAAAGTTAAGAGTAAATGTGAATAAGAGCAAGGTTATTAGGTACAGTAGGGTTGAGGGTCAAGTCAATTGGGAGGTAAGTTTGAATGGAGAAAAACTGGAGGAAGTAAAGTGTTTTAGATATCTGGGAGTGGATCTGGCAGAGGATGGAACCATGGAAGCGGAAGTGAATCATAGGGTGGGGGAGGGGGCGAAAATCCTGGGAGCCCTGAAGAATATGTGGAAGTCGAGAACATTATCTCGGAAAGCAAAAATGGGTATGTTTGAAGGAATAGTGGTTCCAACAATGTTGTATGGTTGCGAGGCGTGGGCTATAAATACAGTTGTGCGCAGGAGGGTGGATGTGCTGGAAATGTGATGTTTGAGGACAATGTGTGGTGTGAGGTGGTTTGATCGAGTAAGTAATGTAAGGGTAAGAGAGATGTGTGGAAATAAAAAGAGCGTGGTTGAGAGAGCAGAAGAGGGTGTTTTGAAATGGTTTGGACACATGGAGAGAATGAGTGAGGAAAGATTGACCAAGAGGATATATGTGTCGGAGGTGGAGGGAACGAGGAGAAGTGGGAGACCAAATTGGAGGTGGAAAGATGGAGTGAAAAAGATTTTGTGTGATCGGGGCCTGAACATGCAGGAGGGTGAAAGGCGGGCAAGGAATAGAGTGAATTGGATCGATGTGGTATACCGGGGTTGACGTGCTGTCAGTGGATTGAATCAGGGAATGTGAAGTGTCTGGGGTAAACCATGCAAAGTTGTGTGGGGCCTGGATGTGGAAAGGGAGCTGTGGTTTCGAGCATTATTGCATGACAGCTAGAGACTGAGTGTGAACAAATGGGGCCTTTGTTGTCTTTTCCTAGTGCTACCTTGCACACATGAGGGGGGAGGGGGATGGTATTCCATGTGTGGCGAGGTGGTGATGGGAATGAATAAAGGCAGTGTGAATTGTGTGCATGGGTATATATGTATGTGTCTGTGTGTGTATATATATGTGTACATTGAGATGTATAGGTATGTATATTTGCGTGTGTGGACGTGTATGTATATACATTGTGTATGGGGGTGGGTTGGGCCATTTCTTTCGTCTGTTTCCTTGCGCTACCTCGCAAATGCGGGAGACAGCGACAAAGCAAAATAAATAAATAAATAAAAATGTGGCATTTATGGGCCTAGAGAAATCCCATGATACAATTAACAGAGATGCCTTGTGAAAGGTATACAAATTTATGGTGCAGAAAGAAAGCTAATGAATTCTGGTAGGAGTTTCTAACAAAAAAGTAAGGCACAAGTGTGATTAGAAAGGGAGGAGGGTGAGTGTCAGATGAAGCAGAGTCTGCATCAAGGGTGTCTGATGTCATGTTGCTTAAGCTGTTCACATACAGTGTGGTGAAAGTTGTACTGTAAACCCTCGATTTAACAGACTAATCAGGGGAAGGGGGGTCTGTTACTGCCAAAAGTCCATTAAATAAAGAAAGTAACCTATGGGCCATTTTCTAAAGCAATATAAAGTTCACATACTTCCCTTGACTCCTCTATCACTTGATGCCATTTTGAATTGTAAGGATTACAAAATCATTTAACAAATAAAGTCACAATTCTCTATATAAAATCTTGACTATAGTAGCTTGAGGCAGACTGAGACCAAAACAAAACGAGTATACCCCACACTACCAAAAACAAGTGCGATATGAAATGAGCATGGTGTGGCTTTTTTTATGGCTTTTTTTTTTAATCTTCTAAATTATTATCAGTTAATGTATTATCAATTGCCTGGTCTGTTAAATTCAAAATCCGTTAAATTGGGGTCCGTTAAATCAAGGGTTTACTGTATATGTGAAGGCTTTGGAGTCAGAGTTAGGTCAACAGTATGCTAAGGGTGGAGGGGCACAAAAGGCAAATCAGTTGCTGTTTGTATATGACAATGTTCTGGTGGCCAACTTCAAAAAGAAACTCTTAGAAGATGGTATGAGTTTGGGAGAGTGAGTGAAACAAGGAAGTTGAGTGTTAATAGGAGCAACAGCTAGGTAATGAGAAGGTGCAGGTGTTAGGGGGACATGAAAGAAAGAGAGGGGGAAGGATAACTGGAGTGTGCATTTGAATGGGGATGATTTAGAGCAAGAGGAGTTATTTATGTAACTTTGCATACCACTGCATGGATGGAACCATGAGAATAACATGAGTTAGGTGGGGCGAAGGTTCTATATGCTTTAACCCTTAAACTGGAAAATGCCTTCCAAACAGACTGCTCGACAGGCTGTGATGCATCTGCTGTTTTAAACTGTCAGCCTTACTGCCTTACTTATATGAGGACTGATGGTTCTTACTCTCATTTAAATTCCCAGTTGACGTATGGTTACATCTGTTATTCATAGATGTACCACAGATGGAAAAAATATCCTGCATCACAATCAACCATATATCTTAAGAGAGCATAAATAGCATCATCAGGGACAGAAGCCTGATTTACACACAAACTATTTAAGACAATCTAAGGATAATGGAAACAATTTCTCTTGTATCAGTGTTTATATATTTGATGAAAATAAGGCAAAGGGGATAAGAGTGAGTGCTCAAATTACAGAGGTATAAGTTTGTTGAGTATTCCTAGTAAATTATATGAGAGGGTATTGATTGAGAGGGTGAAGGCATGTACAGAGCATCAGATTGGGGAAGAGCAGTGTGGTTTCAGAAGTGGTGGAGGATGTGTGGATCAGGTGTTTGCTTTGAAGAATGTATGCGAGAAATACTTAGAAAAGCAAATGGATTTGTATGTAGCATTTATGGATCTGGAGAAGGCATATGATAGAGTTGATAGAGATGCTCTGTAGAAGGTATTAACAATATATGGTGTGGGAGGCAAGTTGTTAGAAGCAGTGAAAAGTTTTTATCGAGGATGTAAGGCATGTGTACCTGTAGGAAGAGAGGAAAGTGATTGGTTCTCAGTGAATGTAGGTTTGCGGCAGGGGTGTGTGATGTCTCCATGGTTGTTTAATTTGTTTATGGATGGGGTTGTTAGGGAGGTGAATGCAAGAGTTTTGGAAAGAGGGGAAAGTATGAAGTCTGTTGGGGATGAGAGAGCTTGGGAAGTGAGTCAGTTGTTGTTCGCTGATGATACAGCGCTGGTGGCTGATTCATGTGAGAAACTGCAGAAGCTGGTGACTGAGTTTGGTAAAGTGTGTGAAAGAAGAAAGTTAAGAGTAAATGTGAATAAGAGCAAGGTTATTAGGTACAGTAGGGTTGAGGGTCAAGTCAATTGGGAGGTAAGTTTGAATGGAGAAAAACTGGAGGAAGTAAAGTGTTTTAGATATCTGGGAGTGGATCTGGCAGCAGATGGAACCATGGAAGCGGAAGTGGATCATAGGGTGGGGGAGGGGGCGAAAATCCTGGGAGCCTTGAAGAATGTGTGGAAGTCGAGAACATTATCTCGGAAAGCAAAAATGGGTATGTTTGAAGGAATAGTGGTTCCAACAATGTTGTATGGTTGCGAGGCGTGGGTTATGGATAGAGTTGTGCGCAGGAGGATGGATGTGCTGGAAATGAGATGTTTGAGGACAATGTGTGGTGTGAGGTGGTTTGATCGAGTAAGTAACGTAAGGGTAAGAGAGATGTGTGGAAATAAAAAGAGCGTAGTTGAGAGAGCAGATGAGGGTGTTTTGAAATGGTTTGGGCATATGGAGAGAATGAGTGAGGAAAGATTGACCAAGAGGATATATGTGTCGGAGGTGGAGGGAACGAGGAGAAGTGGGAGACCAAATTGGAGGTGGAAAGATGGAGTGAAAAAGATTTTGTGTGATCGGGGCCTGAACATGCAGGAGGGTGAAAGGAGGGCAAGGAATAGAGTAAATTGGATCGATGTGGTATACCGGGGTTGACGTGCTGTCAGTGGATTGAATCAGGGCATGTGAAGCGTCTGGGGTAAACCATGGAAAGCTGTGTAGGTATGTATATTTGCGTGTGTGGACGTATGTATATACATGTGTATGGGGGTGGGTTGGGCCATTTCTTTCGTCTGTTTCATAATAATGCACATAATATACAAAAATACACATATGTGCTAGATGCTAGAGTTGAGAGGACTCTTTGGAGACTGACCATTTTGCAGTTCTTGTGGGGATGAGGATCAGGGAGAAGTGGAGATATGGTGCAAGGAAGAATGGAGAAGTAAAAGCATTGGTAAGCAGGAAGGAAACTGAAAGCTTACATGGAAGTGCAGTGAATGTAGGAATGCAGTCTTGTGTGATTGAGGTATTTAAAATGTTTAGAGAAATACAATTAAAGGTTGTAAAATTACTAGTTGGTTACAAGGTCATGAGATACAGAAATTAAAAGGGCAATGCATGGTGGACAAAAGAGATTAGAAAAGCTGTGGAAGAGAAAAAAAAAAAGCACATGGTAGAATGCTCAATAGGAATGTACCAGTGGAAGAGGGAAGAATACAAAATATGTAAGGGGAATGTTAAGAAGCTGATAGAGGAAAGCAAAGAAAGAGTAAATGAGGGTTTGGAAGGAATTTAAGTGAATAATTTGGGATAATACGAAACTATACTGGAAGGAGGTGAAAAAGGAAAGAAGTGGATGTAAGAGTGGAAATGTTAATGTGAGAAGTAAGGAAAGGGAGTTGCTGAGTCAAGAGGAGGAAGTGAAAGGAAGATAGAAAGTGTATTATGAAGAACTGATGAATGAGGGAGAAGGGGAGGCAGCAGCTGTTACATGCATGGGGATGGAAGATGGAAGGAAGAGGATACAAGTGCAATGACCTATAACAAAAAAGAAAAAAAAAGGTAAGAAGGGCAATAAAGAGGTTGAAGGTAGGAAAGGCACCCAATTGTATGGGATTACAGCTGAAAAGCTGAACAATGGAGGAGAAAGTGTGATAAGAGTGGATGTATCTTATATATAATTTCTGTTATAAGAGTGGATGCATCTTATATGTAAATTTAGCAAGGAAACACAAGGTTGTGCTAAGGATGTATGAAGCAATTATGGGTGAATAAGTCTATTATTTCATTCATAATTTGGTAAACAGAGAAGAGGTAGTAAAAGCTTTGCGGAAGATGAAAACCGATAAGGCAGCAGGTTTGGATGGTATTGCAGTGGAATTTATTAAAAAAGGGGGTGACTGTACTGTTGACTGGTTGGTAAGGTTATTTTATGTATGTATGACACATGGTGAGGTGCCTGAGGATTGGCAGAATGCTTGCATAGCACCATTGTACAAAGGCAAAGGGGATAAAAGTGAGTGCTCAAATTACAGAGGTATAAGTTTGTTGAGTATTCCTGGGAAATTATACGGGAGGGTATTCATTGAGAGGGTGAAGGCATGTACAGAACATCAGATAGGGGAAGAGCAGTGTGGTTTCATAAGTGGTAGAGGATATGTGGATCAGGTGTCTGCTTTGAAGAATGTATGTGAGAAATACTTAGAAAAGCAAATGGATTTGTATGTAGCATTTATGGATCTGGAGAAGGCATATGATAGAGTTGATAGAGATGCTCTGTGGAAGGCATTAAGAATATATGGTGTGGGAGGTAAGTTGTTAGAAGCAGTGAAAAGTTTTCATCAAGGATGTAAGGCATGTGTATGTGTAGGAAGAGAGGAGAGTAACTGGTTCTCAGTGAATGTAGGTTTGCGGCAGGGGTGTGTGATGTCTCCATGGTTTAGGGAGGTGAATGCAAGAGTCTTGGGAAGAGGGGCAAGTGTGCAGTCTGTTGTGGATGAGAGAGCTTGGGGAGTGAGTCAGTTGTTGTTCGCTGATGATGCAGCACTGGTGGCTGATTCGGGTGAGAAACTGCAGAAGCTGGTGACTGAGTTTGGTAAAGTGTGTGAAAGAAGAAAGCTGAGAGTAAATGTAAATAAGAGCAAGGTTATTAGGTACAGTAGGGTTGAGTGTCAAGTCAATTGGGAGGTAAGTTTGAATGGAGAAAAACTGGAGGAAGTGAAGTGTTTTAGATATCTGGGAGTGGATTTGGCAGCGGATGGAACCATGGAAACGGAAGTGAATCATAGGGTGGGGGAGGGGGCGAAAGTTCTGTGAGCGTTGAAGAATGTGTGGAAGTCGAAAACATTATCTTGGCAAGCAAAAATGGGTATGTTTGATGGAATAGTGGTTCCAACAATGTTATATGGTTGTGAGGCGTGGTCTATAGATAGAGTTGTGCGGAGGAGGGTGGATGTGCCGGAAATGAGATGTTTGAGGACAATATGTGGTGTGAGGTGGTTTGATCGAGTAAGTAATAATAGGGTAAGAGAGATGTGTGGTAATAAAAAGAGTGTGGTTGAGAGAGCAGAAGAGGGTGTTTTGAAATGGTTTGGTTACATGGAGAGAATGATTGAGGAAAGATTGACAAAGAGGATATATGTGTTAGAGGTGGAGGGAACGAGGAGAAGTGGGAGACCAAATTGGAGGTGGAAAGATGGAGTGAAAAAGATTTTGAGTGATCGGGGCCTGAACATGCAGGAGGGTGAAAGGCGTGCAAGGAATAGTGAATTGGAACGATGTGGTATACCGGGGTCAACGTGCTGTCAATGGGTTGAACCAGGGTATGTGAAGCGTCTGGGGTAAACCATGGAAAGTTGTGTGGGGCCTGGATGTGGAAAGGGAGCTGTGGTTTTGGTGCATTATTTCATGACAGCTAGAGACTGAGTATGAACGAACATGGCCTTTGTTGTCTTTCCTAGCGCTACCTTGCGCACATGAGGGTGGAGGGGGTTATTATTTCATGTGTGACGGGGTGGCGATGGGAATAAATAAAGGCAGACAGTATGAATTATGTGCATGTGTTTATATGTATATGTCTGTGTGTGTACATATATGTATACGTTGAGATGTACAGGTATGTAAATTTGCGTGTGTATACATGTGTATGTGGGTGGGTTGGGCCATTCTTTCGTCTGTTTCCTTGTGCTACCTTGCTAATGCGGGAGACAGCGACAAAGCAAAATAAATATATAAATAAATATATATATTTTTTTTTTTTTTATACTTTGTTGCTGTCTCCCGCGTTTGCGAGGTAGCGCAAGGAAACAGACGAAAGAAATGGCCCAACCCACCCCCACACACATGCACATACACACGTCCACACACGCAAATATACATACCTACACAGCTTTCCATGGTTTACCCCAGACGCTTCACATGCCTTGATTCAATCCACTGACAGCACGTCAACCCCGGTATACCACATCGATCCAATTCACTCTATTCCTTGCCCTCCTTTCACCCTCCTGCATGTTCAGGCCCCGATCACACAAAATCTTTTTCACTCCATCTTTCCACCTCCAATTTGGTCTCCCTCTTCTCCTTGCTCCCTCCACCTCCGACACATATATCCTCTTGGTCAATCTTTCCTCACTCATCCTCTCCATGTGCCCAAACCACTTCAAAACACCCTCTTCTGCTCTCTCAACCACGCTCTTTTTACTTCCACACATCTCTCTTACCCTTACGTTACTCACTCGATCAAACCACCTCACACCACACATTGTCCTCAAACATCTCATTTCCAGCACATCCATCCTCCTGCGCACAACTCTATCCATAGCCCACGCCTCGCAACCATACAACATTGTTGGAACCACTATTCCTTCAAACATACCCATTTTTGCTTTCCGAGATAATGTTCTCGACTTCCACACATTCTTCAAGGCCCCCAGAATTTTCGCCCCCTCCCCCACCCTATGATCCACTTCCGCTTCCATGGTTCCATCCGCTGCCAGATCCACTCCCAGATATCTAAAACACTTCACTTCCTCCAGTTTTTCTCCATTCAAACTCACCTCCCAATTGACTTGACCCTCAACCCTACTGTACCTAATAACCTTGCTCTTATTCTTATATATATATATATATATATATATATATATATATATATATATATATATAAATATTCCTCACAGAAGTCTCCTTCCCAAGCTCACTTACTCTCACCACTCTCTTCACCCCAACATTCTCACTTCTTTTCTGAAAACCTCTACAAATCTTAACCTTCACCTCTAAAAGATAATGATCAGACATCCCTCCAGTTGCACCTCTCAGCACATTAACATCC
The DNA here is from genome assembly GCF_036320965.1 of Panulirus ornatus. Taxonomy (NCBI): domain Eukaryota; kingdom Metazoa; phylum Arthropoda; class Malacostraca; order Decapoda; family Palinuridae; genus Panulirus; species Panulirus ornatus. The sequence continues at coordinate 6,920,180 of NC_092245.1, read as the reverse complement.
AAAAGTCTCTCTTTCACGCGCCTATCAATTAGCAAGTAATCCAATAACGCTCTATGGCCATCTTACCTACTAACATACGCATATTTATGTACATCTCTGTTTCTAAAGCAGGTATTACCAATCACCAGTCCTTTTTCAGCACATAAATCTACAAGCTCTTCACCATTTCCATTTACAACACTGAACACCCCATGTACACCAATTATTCCATCAACTGCCACATTACTCACCTTTGCATTAAAATCACTCATCGTTATAACCCAGTCTCATGCATCAAAACTACTAACACACTCACTCAGCTCCTCCCAAAACACTTGCCTCTCATAATCACCTCTCACTCTCCATCCACTTTCAGTTTTACCCATATCAATCAAGAGTTTACTTTCTTACACTCTATCACATACTCCCACCACTCCTGTTTCAGGAGTAGTGCTACTCCTTCCTTTGCTCTTGTCCTCTCACTAACCCCTGACTTTACTCCCAAGACATTCCCAAACCACTCTTCCCCTTTACCCTTGAGCTTCGTTTCACCCAGAGCCAAAACATCCAGGTTCCTTTCCTCAAACATACTACCTATCTCTCCTTTTTTCTCATCTTGGTTGTATCCATACACATTTAGACACCCCAATCTGAGCCTTCACAGAGGATGAGCACTCCCCGCGTGACTCCTTCTTCTGTTTCCCCATTTAGAAAGTTAAAATACAAGGAGGGGAGGGTTTCTAGACCCCCCCGCTCCCGTCCCCTTTATTCGCTTTCTATGACACGTGAGGAATGCGTGGGAAGTATTCTTTCTCCCCTATTCCCAGGGATCTCTCTTTTTAAACCAGGTATTCCCAATCACCAGTCCTTTTTCAGCACATAAATCTACAAGCTCTTCACCATTTACATTTACAACATTGAACAACCCATGTACACCAATTATTCCCTCAACTGCCACATTACTCACCTTTGCATTTAAGTCACCCATCACTATAACCCGGTCTCGTGCATCAAAACTACTAACACACTCACTCAGCTGCTCCCAAAACATTGCTTCTCATGATCTTTCTTCTCATGCCCAGGTGCATATGCACCAATAATCACCCATCTCTCTCTATCCACTTTCTGTTTTACCCATATCAATCTAGAGTTTACTTTCTTACACTATCAGAGATGAAAGCAAAACTAGGGAATTGGGGTGCATAGATGGAGCAAGGCCGTGAGATATGGTGGCTAGTGGCAAGCCTGTTTGCTGATGATACTGTGTTGTTTGCTGAGTATCTAGGAGCCATCTTGGGTAAGCGCAGTGATATGAAAGGAGAGATAAGGGAGAGAGCATTACAGGGTAGAAGAGTCACTGGGTCCATTAATAGAATAACAAGGTGTAGAGGTGTACGTATGGAAGTGAAGAGAGGATCAAAGGACAGCATAGTCCTGCCAACCCTGACCTATGCAACCAAAACATGGATGTAGGACCGTGGACATGGACTGAGTCACAGATGTCAAGATTCCACGATGTAAAAATGGGCTATTTGAGAACATGTGGTGTGACTAGATGGAATGAAGAAAGAAATGAAGGGGTGTATGAGTAATGTGGTATGGCAGGGAGTGCATAGGGAATGAATTGTGGCATGGTAGAATGGGTGAAAAGTAATACCTTGCTTTAGACATGTGGAAAGAATGCAAGACTGGGAGTTTACAAGAAGAGTGTGTGTGATAGTACAATTAAATGGGTTAGTGTGAGAGGAAGACCACCTGTGACATGGGCAAATAGGTTGGAGGAATACTGGAGGGAGAGAAATGGTGTTAGAATGCATGGAATGGTGTATGCGAGGGATGCATGTAAGAACAGGGGTAAGTGGAGACTTGCTGTGGTCACCCCTTGATGGCAAGGGTTAAGAGCATATGGGGAAAAAAAGTCAGTGTCCTTAGAGCAAAGATGGGTATGTTTCAAGGTAAAGTAGTCCCAAGAGTGTTGTAAGAATCTAGTCTTGTACACTGAATGCAAAAGAAAGGAAAATGGTGGGAGTTAAATGCCCAAGGACATAAGTGATATGAAGTGAGTTGACTGTATAATGAATGACAGCATAAGAGCAAAATGTGGTAGTAACCACATTCTGATTGAGAGAGACCTGACCATGGTCTATTCAAATGAATTGGACAGATAGTGAGGATGTGTGAAGAAAGACTGCCTTAGGGATCTAAAAGTAATAAGTTGAAGTACCAAGGAGGAGGGGCAACTGAAAAAACATGAAAGAATGGAGTGAAGGAAACTCCGAAGTATCAGGGCCTGAACATTCAAGAGGGTGAGGGGCAGGCACAGTATATAAAGAACTGGATCAATACAGTAATGGCAGTCAAGTGCGGTCATGGGGCTGGACCAAGGCACATGAAGCAGTCAAGGTAAGACATGAAATAGTCTTCAGGGTTTTGCTGTGAGTAGCAAGTTCTAATTTTGACACAATATACAAAACAGAAAAGGAGAGGATGTGTGCAAATGAAGTAGTTCTCGCCTTCCACACATTCTTCAATGCTCCCAGAACTTTCGCCCCCTCCCCCACCCCGTGACTCACTTCTGCTTCTATGGTTCCACCCACTGCTAAGTCCACTCCTAGATATCTAAAACACTTCGCCTCCTCCAGTTTTTCTCCATTCAAACGTACTTTCCAATTGACTTATCCCTCCACCCTAGTGAACCTAATAACCTTGCTCTTAGTGACATATACTCTCAAATTTCTCCTTGCACACACTTTATCAAACTCAGTCACCACCCTCTGCAGTTTCTCACCCAAATCAGCCACCAGCACTGTATCATCAACAAACAACAACTGACTCACTTCCCAAGCCCTCTCATCCACAACAGACTGCATACTTGCCCCTCTCTCCAAAACTCTTGCATTCACTTCCCTAACAACCCCATCCATAAACAAATTTCTAAACAATTCCCTTTCTTGTCCACATAATAAAAATTTTACAATACGCATGTTGCAAGACTCAAATGCACCAACCTGAACTCCACCATTCAGATAAGGCTTGTTTACCAATGGCATCCTAGCTATGTCTCCTCCTTATGTATCATCTGAATTAAATTTCTCTTTCTTGTATCTCCCCTGATGATATGATCATTAATCGAAGCGTGCTTGTTTAATTTTCCAGTGAAATTATCAGCACATATATGCGTGTATATGTACATGCATGTGTATGTATGTATATATGTGTATGAGTGGATGGGTCTTTATTCGTCTGTTTCCTGACACTACCTCACTAATGCAGAGAAACTGATTATATAGAATGAACAAATATATATATTTATATATATGTTACTGTCATGATGCCTCCTTTTTTCTAGATTGGAATGTCATGCTGACCTTTAGTGAACTAATTTCCTGAGATTAACTTTGAAGACTAGTGGTATGATTCAAGGCATCACATGATGTTTGGTATGTGAAACACAGGTTTTTATTGTAGATTACCTGCAATATATGATATCCTTTGTTTTGCACAAATTTGTGTAATCCGTGTTCTGTTGCTCAGGAGAAGCATTTTATTTCAAATGTGATAATTTTTGTTTTTAAAAGTAATGTGAGAGAACTAATATTAGTCACATATAAGTACCTTCCTCAGACACAGTAGGCTTAAGATTTGACAGACATTGTTCAAGTTGGGCAATAGCACTGGTTAATATAAAATATCTACAAACCTGCAACTTTTATCCCTGGGGAGAGGGGGAAAATAATACTTCCCACGCATTCCTCATGTCATAGAAGGCGACTAAAGGGAACAGGAGCAGGCGGGGCTAAAAACCCTCCCCTTCTTGTATTTTAACTTTCTAAAAGGGGAAACAGAAGAAGGAGTCATGCAGGAAGTGCTCATCCTCCTCGAAGGCTCAGATTGGGGTGTCTAAATGTGTGTGGATGTAACCAAGATGAGGAAAAAGGAGAGATAGGTAGTATGTTAAGAAAAGAACCTGGATGTCTTGGCTCTGAGTGAAATGAAGCTCAACCGTAAAGGGGAAGAGTGGTTTGGGAATGTTTTGGGAGTAAAGTCAGGGGTTGGTGAGAGGACAAGGGCAAGGGAAGGAGTAGCACTACTCCTGAAGCAGGAGTGGTGGGAGTATGTGATAAAGTGTAAGAAAGTAAACTCTAGATTGATATGGGTAAAACTGAAAGGGAATTGAGAGACGGGTAATTATTGGTGCCTATGCACCAGGGCATGAGAAGAAAGATCATGAGAGGCAAGTGTTTTGGGGGCAGCTGAGTGAGTGTGTTAGCAGTTTTGATGCCGAGGTCGGGTTATAGTGATGGGTGATTTGAATGCAAAAGTGAGTAATGTGGTAGTTGAGGAAAAAATTGGTGTACATAGGGTGTTCAGTGTTGTAAATGGAAATGGTGAAGAGCTTGTAGATTTGTGTGCTGAAAAAGGACTGATGATTGGGAATACCTGGTTTAAAAAGAGAGATATACATAAATATATTTATGTGAGAAGGAGAGATGGCCAGAGGGCATTATTGGATTATGTGTAAATTGATAGACGCGCGAAAGAGAGACCTTTGGATGTTAATGTGCTGAGAGGTGCAACAGGAGGGATGTCTGATCATTATCTTGTGGAGGCGTAGGTGAAGATTTGTAGAGGTTTTCAGAAAAGAAGAGAGAATGTTGGGGTGAAAAGAGTGGTGAGAGTAAGTGAACTTGGAAAGGAGACTTGTGTGAGGAAGTACTAGGAGAGACTGAGTGCAGAATAGAAGAAGGTGAAAGCAAAGGATGTATGAGGAGTGGGGGAGGAATGGGATGTATCGAGGGAAGCAGTGATGCCTTGCGCAAAAGTGCTTGTGGCATTAGAAGCGTGGGAAGTGGGAAGATTAGAAAGGGTAGTGAGTGGTGGGATGAATAAGTAAGATTATTAATGAGAGAGAAAAGAGAGGCGTTTGGACGATATTTGCAGGGAAATAGTGCAAATAACTGGGAGATGTATAAAAGAAAGAGGCAAGAGGTCAAGAGAAAGGTGCAAGGGGTGAAAAAGAGAGCAAATGAGAGTTGGGGTGAGAGAGTATCATTGAATTTTAGGGAGAATAAAAAGATGTTCTGGAAGGAGGTAAATAAAGTGCGTAAGACAAGGGAACAAATGGGAACTTCAATGAAGGGGGCTAATGGGGAGGTGATAACAAGTACTGGTGATGTGAGAAGGAGATGGAGTGAGTATTTTGAAGGTTTGTTGAATGTGTTTGATGATAGAGTAGCAGATATAGGGTGTTTTGGTCGAGGTGGTGTGCAAAGTGTGAGGGTTAGGGAAAATGATTTAGTAAAGAGAGAGGAGGTAGTAAAAGCTTTGCGGAAGATGAAAGCCGGCAAGGCAGCAGGTTTGGATGGTATTGCAGTGGAATTTATTAAAAACGGGGGTGACTTTATTGTTGACTGGTTGGTAAGGTTATCCAATGTATGTATGATTCTTGGTGAGGTGCCTGAGGATTGGCGAAATGCTTGCATAGTGCCATTGTACAAAGGCAAAGGGGATAAGAGTGAGTGCACAAATTACAGAGGTATAGGTTTTTTGAGTATTCCTGGTAAATCATATGGAAGGGTATTGATTGAGAGAGTGAAGGCATGTACAGAGCATCAGATTGGGGAAGAGCAGTGTGGTTTCATAAGTGGTAGAAGATGTGTGGATCAGGTGTTTGCTTTGAAGAATGTATGTGAGAAATACTTAGAAAAGCAAATGGATTTGTATGTACCATTTATGGATCTGGAGAAGGCATATGATAGAGTTGATAGAGATGCTCTGTGGAAGGTATTAAGAATATATGGTGAGGGAGGCAAGTTGTTAGAAGCAGTGAAAAGTTTTTATCGAGGATGTAAGGCATGTGTATGTGTAGGAAGAGAGGAGAGTAACTGGTTCTCAGTGAATGTAGGTTTGCGAGAGGGGTGTGTGATGTCTCCATGGTTGTTTAATTTGTTTATGGATGGGGTTGTTAGGGAGGTGAATGCAAGAGGTTTGGAAAGAGGGGCAAGTATGCAGTCTGTTGTGGATGAGAGAGCTTGGGAAGTGAGCCAGTTGTTCGCTGATGATACAGCGCTGGTGGCTGATTCATGTGAGAAACTGCAGAAGCTGGTGACTGAGTTTGGTAAAGTGTGTGAAAGAAGAAAGTTATGAGTAAATGTGAATATGAGCAAGGTTATTAGGTACAGTAGGGTTGAAGGTCAAGTCAACTGGGAGGTAAGTTTGAATGGAGAAAAACTGGAGGAAGTGAAGTGTTTTTGATATCTGGGAGTGGATTTGGCAGCAGATGGAACCACGGAAGCGGAAGTGAATCATAGGGTGGGGGAGGGGGTAAAAATTCTGGGAGCCTTGAAGAATGTGTGGAAGTCGAGAACATTATCTCGGAGAGCAAAAACGGGTAAGTTTGAAGGAAGAGTGGTTCCAACAATGTTGTATGGTTGCGAGGCATGGGTTATGGATAAAGTTGTGCGCAGGAGGGTGGATGTGCTGGAAATGAGATATTTGAGGACAATATGTGGTGTGAGGTGGTTTGATCGAGTAAGTAATAATAGGGTAAGAGAGATGTGTGGTAATAAAAAGAGTGTGGTTGAGAGAGCAGAAGAGGGTGTTTTGAAACGGTTTGGTCACATGGACAGAATGAGTGAGGAAAGATTGACCAAGAGGATATATGTGTTAGAGGTGGAGGGAACGAGGAGAAGTGGGAGACCAAACTGGAGGTGGAAAGATGGAGTGAAAAAGATTTTGAGTGATCGGGGCCTGAATATGCAGGAGGGTGAAAGGCGTGAAAGGAATAGAGTGAATTGGAACGATGTCGTATACCGGGGTCGACGTGCTGTCAATGGATTGAATCAGGGCATGTGAAGCGTTTGGGGCAAACCATGGAAAGTTCTGTGGGGCCTGGATGTGGAAAGGGAGCTGTGGTTTCGGTGCATTATTACATGACAGCTAGAGACTGAGTGTGAAGGAATGGGGCCTTTGTTGTCTTTTCCTAGCACTACCTCGCACACATGAGGGGGGAGGGGGTTGTTATTTCATGTGTGGTGAGGTGGCGATGGAAATGAATAAAGGCAGACAGTATGAATTATGTACATGTGTATATATGTATATGTCTGTGTGTATATATATGTATACATTGAGATGTATACATGTATATTTGCGGGAGTGGACATGTATGTACATACACGTGTATGTGGCTGGGTTGGGCCATTCTTTCGTCTGTTTCCTTGCGCTACCTCGCTAATACGGGAGACAGCGACAAAGCAAAATAAATAAATAATAAAAAAAGATGTTTTGGAAGGAGGTAAATAAAGTTCATAAGACAAGGGAACAAATGGAAACATTGGTGAAGGGGGGTAATGGGGAGGTAATAACAAGTAGTGGTGATGTAAGAAGGAGATGAAGTGAGTGTTTTGAAGGTTTGTTGAATGTGTTAGATGATAGAGTGGCAGATATAGGGTGTTTTGGTCAAGGTGGTGTGCGAAGTGAGAGGGTTAGGGAAAAAGGTTTGGTAAACAGAGAAGAGGCAGTGAAAGCTTTGTGGAAGATGAAAGTTGGCAAGGCAGAAGGTTTGGATGGTACTGCAAAGGAATTCACTAAAAAAGGGGGAGGTTGTGCCGTTGACTGGTTAAGGATATTTAATGTATGTATGGCTCATGGTGAAGTGCCTGAGTATTGGCAGAATGCATACATAGTGCCATTGTATAAAGGCAAAGGGGATAAGGGTGAGTGTTCAAATTACAGAGGTATAAGTTTGTTGAGTATTCCTGGGAAATTACATGGAAGGGTATTAATTGAAAGGGTGAAGGCATCTATAGAGCATTAGATTGGGGTAGAGCAGTGTGGTTTCAGAATTGGTAGAGGACGTGTGGATTAAGTGTTTGTGTTGAAGAATGAATGTAAGAAATACTTAGAAAAACAAATGGATTTGTATGTAGCTTTTCTGGAGAAGGCATATGATAGAGTTGATAGAGATGCTCTGTGGAAGGTTTTAAGAGTATATGGTGTGGGCAGCAAATTGCAAGAAGTGAAAAGTTTTTATTGAGGATGTCAGGCATGTGTGCGAGTAGGAAGAGAGGAAAGTGATTGGCTCCCAGTGAATGTCGGTTTGCATCAAGGGTGCGTGATGTCTTAATGGTTGTTTAATTTGTTTATAGATGAGGTTGTTAGGGAGGTGAATGGAAGAGTTTTGGAGAAAGGGGCAAATATGCAGTCAGTTGTGGATGAGAGGGCTTGAGAAGTGTCAGTTGTTGTTCGCTGATGATACAGCGCTGGTGACTGATTCAGGTGAGAAACTGCTGAAGTTGGTGACTGAGTTTGATAAAGTGTGTGAAAGAAGAAAGCTGAGAGTAAATGTGAATAAGAGCAAGGTTATAAGTTAGGGTAGGGTTGAGGGACAAGTCAATTGGGAGGTAAGTTTGAATGGAGAAAAACTGGAGGAAGTGAAGTGTTTTAGATATCTGGGAGTAGATTTGGCAGCGGACGGACCCATAGACGCAGAAGTGAGTCACAGGGTGGGGGAAGGGGCGAAGGTTCTGAGAGAGTGTTGAAGAACGTGTGGAAGGTGAGAACATTATCTTGGAAAGCAAAAAGGGGTATGTTTGAAGAAATAGTGGTTCCAACGACATTATATGGTTGCAAGGCATGGGTGGATGTTTTGAAAATGAGATGTTTACGGACAATATGTGGTGTGAGGTGGTTTGATCGATCAAGTAATAATAGGGTAAGAGTGATGTGTGGTAAAAAAATAGTGTGGCTGAGAGAGCAGAAGAGGGTGTATTGTAATGGCTTGGTCACATGGAGAGAATGAGTGAGGAAAGATTGACAAAGAGGATATGTGTGTCAGAGGTGGAGGGAACGAGAAGTGGGAGACCAAATTGGAGGTGGAAGGATGGGGTGAAAAAGATTTTGAGCGATTGGGGCCTGAACATGCAGGAGGGTGAAAGGCATGCGCGGAATAGAGTGAATTGGAATGATGTGGTATACCAGGGTCGAAATGCTGTCAATGGATTGAACCAGGGTATGTGAAGTGTCTGGAGTAAACCATGGAAAGTTTTGTGGGGCCTGGATGTGGAAAGGGAGCTATGGTTTTGGTGCATTATACACAACAGATAGAGACTAAGTGAGAACAAATGTGGCCTTTGTTGTCTTTTCCTAGCGCTACCTTGCGCACATGCGGGGGGAGGGGGGGTGTCATTTCATGTGTGGCGGGGTGGCAACGGGAATGAATAAAGGCAGCAAGTATGAATTATGTACATGTGTATATATGTATATGTCGAAATGTATAGGTATGTATATGTGTGTGCATGGACATGTATGTATATACATGTGTATGTGGGTGAGTTGGACCATTCTTTCGTGTTTCCTTGATACAAATGCTTTGTGGAAGGTATTAAGAGTATATGGTGAGGGATGTAAGTTGGTAAAAGCAGTGAAAAGCTTTTATCAAGGATGTAAGGCATGTGTAAGAGTAGGAAGAGAGGGAAGTGATTGGTTCCCAGTGAATGTCGGTTTGCAGCAGGGGTGCATGATGTCTCCATGGTTGTTTAATTTGTTTATGGATGGGGTTGTTAGGGAAATGAATGCAAGAGTTTTGGAGAAAGGGGCAAATATGCAGTCAGTTGTGGATGGCAGGGCTTGGGAAGTGAGTCAGTTGTTGTTCGCTGATGTTACAGCACTGGTGGCTGATTCGGGTGAGAAACTGCAGAAGTTGGTGACTGAGTTTGGCAAAGTGTGAAAGAAGCTGAGAGTAAATGTGAATAAGAGCAAGGTAATTTGGTTCAGTAGGGTTGAGGGACAAGTCAATTGGGAGGTAAGTTTGAATGGAGAAAATCTGGAGGAAGTGAAGTGTTTTAGATACCTGGGAGTGGATCTAGCAGCTGATGGAACCATTGAAGCGGAAGTGAGTCACAGGGTGGGGGAGGGGGCAAACGTTCTGGGAGCATTGAAGAATGTGTGGAAAGCGAGAATGAAGGAATAGTGGTTCCAACAATGTTATATGGTTGCGAGGCGTGGGCTATAGATAGTGTCGTGCGGAGGAGGGTGGATGTGTTGGAAAGGAGATGTTTGAGGACAATATGTGGTGTGAGGTGGTTTGATTAAGTAATGAAAGGGTAAGAGAATAATGTGTGGTAATGAAAAGACTGTGGTTGAGAGAGCAGAAGAGGGTGTATTGAAATGGTTTGGTCACATAGAGAGAATGTCTTTTCCTAGCGCTACCTCGCATGCACGGGGGTGCTGTTTTTCACTTGTGGTGGGGTGATGACAAGAATGGATGAATGCAGCATGTAGGAATATGTACGTGTGTATATATGTATATGTTTGTGTATGTATATGTATGTATACACTGAAATGTACAGGTATGTATATGTGCGTGCATGGGTGTGTATCTATATACATGTGTATGTGGGTGGGTTGGCCCATTCTTTCATGTATTTCCTTGTGATATCTCGCTAATGCGGGAGACAACGACTAAGTACAATATATATATATATATATATATATATATATATATATATATATATATATTATTTCTATTTTATTATACTTTGTCGCTGTCTCCCGCGTTTGCGAGGTAGCGCAAGGAAACAGACGAAAGAAATGGCCCAACCCCCCCCATACACGTGTATATACATACGTCCACACACGCAAATATACATACCTACACAGCTTTCCATGGTTTACCCCAGACGCTTCACATGCCTTGATTCAATCCACTGACAGCACGTCAACCCCGGTATACCACATCGCTCTAATTCACTCTATTCCTTGCCCTCCTTTCACCCTCCTGCATGTTCAGGCCCCGATCACACAAAATCTTTTTCACTCCATCTTTCCACCTCCAATTTGGTCTCCCTCTTCTCCTCGTTCCCTCCACCTCCGACACATATATCCTCTTGGTCAATCTTTCCTCACTCATTCTCTCCATGTGCCCAAACCACTTCAAAACACCCTCTTCTGCTCTCTCAACCACGCTCTTTTTATTTCCACACATCTCTCTTACCCTTACGTTACTCACTCGATCAAACCACCTCACACCACACATTGTCCTCAAACATCTCATTTCCAGCACATCCATCCTCCTGCGCACAACTCTATCCATAGCCCACGCCTCGCAACCATACAACATTGTTGGAACCACTATTCCTTCAAACATACCCATTTTTGCTTTCCGAGATAATGTTCTCGACTTCCACACATTCTTCAAGGCCCCCAGAATTTTCGCCCCCTCCCCCACCCTATGATCCACTTCCGCTTCCATGGTTCCATCCGCTGCCAGATCCACTACCAGATATCTAAAACACTTCACTTCCTCCAGTTTTTCTCCATTCAAACTCACCTCCCAATTGACTTGACCCTCAACCCTACTGTACCTAATAACCTTGCTCTTATTCACATTTACTCTTAACTTTCTTCTTCCACACACTTTACCAAACTCAGTCACCAGCTTCTGCAGTTTCTCACATGAATCAGCCACCAGCGCTGTATCATCAGCGAACAACAACTGACTCACTTCCCAAGCTCTCTCATCCCCAACAGACTTCATACTTGCCCCTCTTTCCAAAACTCTTGCATTTACCTGCCTAACAACCCCATCCATAAACAAATTAAACAACCATGGAGACATCACACACCCCTGCCGCAAACCTACATTCACTGAGAACCAATCACTTTCCTCTCTTCCTACACATACACATGCCTTACATCCTCGATAAAAACTTTTCACTGCTTCTAACAACTTTCCTCCCACACCATATATTCTTAATACCTTCCACAGAGCATCTCTATCAACTCTATCATATGCCTTCTCCAGATCCATAAATGCTACATACAAATCCATTTGCTTTTCTAAGTATTTCTCACATACATTCTTCAAAGCAAACACCTGATCCACACATCCTCTACCACTTCTGAAACCACACTGCTCTTCCCCAATCTGATGCTCTGTACATGCCTTCACCCTCTCAATCAATACCCTCCCATATAATTTACCAGGAATACTCAACAAACTTATACCTCTGTAATTTGAGCACTCACTCTTATCCCCTTTGCCTTTGTACAATGGCACTATGCACGCATTCCGCCAATCCTCAGGCACCTCACCATGAGTCATACATACTTTAAATAACCTTACCAACCAGTCAACAATACAGTCACCCCCGTTTTTAATAAATTCCACTGCAATACCATCCAAACCTGCTGCCTTGCCGGCTTTCATCTTCCGCAAAGCTTTCACTACCTCTTCTCTGTTTACCAAATCATTTTCCCTAACCCTCTCACTTTGCACACCACCTCGACCAAAACACCCTATATCTGCCACTCTATCATCAAACACATTCAACAAACCTTCAAAATACTCACTCCATCTCCTTCTCATATCACCACTACTTGTTATCACCTCCCCATTTGCGCCCTTCACTGAAGTTCCCATTTGCTCCCTTGTCTTACGCACTGTATTTACCTCCTTCCAGAACATCTTTTTATTCTCCCTAAAATTTAATGATACTCTCTCACCCCAACTCTCATTTGCCTCCACAAGATCATTATCTTGTGGAGGCTAAGGTGAAGATTTGTATGGGTTTTCAGAAAAGAAGAGTGAATGTTGGGGTGAAGAGGGTGGTGAGAGTAAGTGAGCTTGGGAAGGAGACCTGTGTGAGGAAGTACCAGGAGAGACTGAGTACAGAATGGAAAAAGGTGAGAACAATGGAAGTAAGGGGAGTGGGGGAGGAATGGGATGTATTTAGGGAATCAGTGATGGATTGCGCAAAAGATGCTTGTGGCATGAGAAGAGTGGGAGGTGGGTTGATTAGAAAGGGTAGTGAGTGGTGGGATGAAGAAGTAAGAGTATTAGTGAAAGAGAAGAGAGAGGCATTTGGACGATTTTTGCAGGGAAAAAATGCAATTGAGTGGGAGATGTATAAAAGAAAGAGACAGGAGGTCAAGAGAAAGGTGCAAGAGGTGATATATATATATATGTAAGGCATGTGTACGTGTAGGAAGAGAGGAAAGTGATTGGTTCTCAGTGAATGTAGGTTTGCGGCAGGGGTGTGTGATGTCTCCATGGTTGTTTAATTTGTTTATGGATGGGGGTTGTTAGGGAGGTAAATGCAAGAGTTTTGGAAAGAGGGGCAAGTATGAAGTCTGTTGGGGATGAGAGACCTTGGGAAGTGAGTCAGTTGTTGTTCGCTGATGATACAGCGCTGGTGGCTGATTCATGTGAGAAACTGCAGAAGCTGGTGACTGAGTTTGGAAAAGTGTGTGGAAGAAGAAAGTTAAGAGTAAATGTGAATAAGAGCAAGGTTATTAGGTACAGTAGGGTTGAGGGTCAAGTCAATTGGGAGGTGAGTTTGAATGGAGAAAAACTGGAGGAAGTGAAGTGTTTTAGATATCTGGGAGTGGATCTGGCAGCGGATGGAACCATGGAAGCGGAAGTGGATCATAGGGTGGGGGAGGGGGCGAAAATCCTGGGGGCCTTGAAGAATGTGTGGAAGTCGAGAACTTTATCTCGGAAAGCAAAAATGGGTATGTTTGAAGGAATAGTGGTTCCAACAATGTTGTATGGTTGCGAGGCGTGGGCTATGGATAGAGTTGTGCGCAGGAGGATGGATGTGCTGGAAATGAGATGTTTGAGGACAATGTGTGGTGTGAGGTGGGTTGATCGAGTGAGTAATGTAAGGGTAAGAGAGATGTGTGGAAATAAAAAGAGCGTGGTTGAGAGAGCAGAAGAGGGTGTTTTGAAGTGGTTTGGGCACATGGAGAGGATGAGTGAGGAAAGATTGACCAAGAGGATATATGTGTCGGAGGTGGAGGGAACGAGGAGAAGAGGGAGACCAAATTGGAGGTGGAAAGATGGAGTGAAAAAGATTTTGTGTGATCGGGGCCTGAACATGCAGGAGGGTGAAAGGAGGGCAAGGAATAGAGTGAATTGGAGCGATGTGGTATACCGGGGTTGACGTGCTGTCAGTGGATTGAAGCAAGGCATGTGAAGCGTCTGGGGTAAACCATGGAAAGCTGTGTAGGTATGTATATTTGCGTGTGTGGACGTATGTATATGCATGTGTATGGGGGGGGCCATCTCTTTCGTATGTTTCCTTGCGCTACCTTGCAAACGCGGGAGACAGCGACAAAGTATAATAAAAAAAAAAATAATAATAATATATATATATATATATATATATATATATATATATATATATATATATATATATATATATATATATCCCCTGGGGATAGGAGATTAAGAATACTTCCCACGTATTCCCTGCGTGTCGTAGAAGGCGACTAAAAGGGGAGGGAGCGGGGGGCTGGAAATCCTCCCCTCTCGTTTTTTTTTTTTTTTTTTTTTTTTCCCCCAAAAGAAGGAACAGAGAATTGGGCCAGGTGAGGGTATTCCCTCAAAGGCCCAGTCCTCTGTTCTTAACGCTACCTCGCTGATGTGGGAAATGGCGAATGGTTTGAAAGTAAAAGAAATATATATATATATATATATATATATATATATATATATATATATATATATATAATTTTTTTTTTTTTTCAAACTATTCACCATTTCCCACATTAGCGAGGTAGCGTTAAGAACAGAGGACTGGGCCTTTGAGGGAATACCCTCACCTGGCCCCCTTCTCTGTTCCTTCTTTTGGAAAATTAAAAAAAACAAGAGGGGAGGATTTCCAGCCCCCCGCTCCCTCCCCTTTTAGTCGCCTTCTACGACACGCAGGGCATACGTGGTATAGTATCTCTTGGGATAGGGGAGAAAGAACACTTCCCATGTATTACCTGTGTGTCATAGAAGGCAAATAAAAGAAGTGGGAGCACGGGGCTGGAAATCCTCCCCTTCAGCTTTTACTTTTCCAAAAAAGGAAAAGAGCAGCAGCTAAGTGAGGATTATCCCTCTAAGGCTCAGAACTCTGTTCTTGACACTACCTCGCTAACGTGGAAAATAGCGAATATGTATGAAATTCTTTTTTTTTAATAATTGATCGCGTTCTCCCACATTAGCGAGGTAGTGCCAGGAAACAGATGAAGAAAGATCCATCCACTCATGTACACACTTATATCAATATACACACATATGTACACATACATATAAACATATACAAATACATACTTTCATATACATACATATACATATATCCACATGTACATATTCATACTTTATCCATTCCTGGCACCAACCCACCTCACAGAAAACAGAATTGCCATCCTCTGTGTCAGCAAGGTAGTGCCAGGAAACAGACGAAGAAAGGTCACATCTGCTCACATTCAGACATGCGCTGTCATGTGTAACGCACCAAAACCACAACTCCTTATCCACATTTTACCCCAAAGCCCATTCTATGCTCTTGGGGCTCCTGTAGCACTCAGGAAGCTGGCCATGTCTGCTGGTAAGGACCACAATTCATGAAGTGTTGTGATTTGTGTGTGTCTGATACACAGAGAGCAGGGTAACTGAGCATTAAGTGTTCACTGTCTTCATTATAGAAGCTGTATTATAGACATGAAGGGTCTTGGAAAATGATGAAACTGTTGTTAGTGTTGTAGTAATGGGTAATGTCCACAGCATTAATAGGAGTGTGACTTATCTTTGTCTGGGAATGTGGTTTCTTATGAATATATGTCTGGTGGGCTGGAGTTCACAAGTAAGTTGAGAGGATACTAAGTGCTTACTGAGTTATCTCAGTGTGTTTTGTCAGAGCTCTATATACTAGGGGTGGGGAGATCTGTAAGCTGATGTTACTAAAGTGTAAGGCAGGGGTAAACTTTTTATTTCTACCTGGGGGTTGGTAGTTAGTTAAGGTGTGATTATGGAGGGAAGGGTCTAGTGCTGTTGCATGGGAGTGCTGAGAACATTGAGCAGGGA
Source organism: Panulirus ornatus (assembly GCF_036320965.1). NCBI lineage: Eukaryota > Metazoa > Arthropoda > Malacostraca > Decapoda > Palinuridae > Panulirus > Panulirus ornatus. The sequence continues at coordinate 6,904,348 of NC_092245.1, read as the reverse complement.
CTATAGTGGGAGGGAGGACCTTTGTTTCAATGAATGAGTGTTGAAAGTTTGTGTGGCTGCAAGGCAGCTAGTAACTATTCTAAGTGTTCTATTCGGTATGGTTTGCAGTTTTTATGCTTGCTTTTGAGAGGATGAAGACCTGATAGGCGAGGCATTGTTTAAAAGTGCAGCAGATGAACTGTTTGTACAGGATACTGTGAGATTCTTGCCCAAAGTTAGTAAAGTTTGTATTCTTAGGGTATCTGCTTTGTGTGTTCTTTTGTGTTACTGGTGTGGGGAGTGACTGCTGTATGTGTCACACATAATGCCTAGAATGGATGGTTGTTTTGTTCAGTGGGAGTGATTGTCCATTCAATTTGACTAGAGGAAGTGAGCAGGATTTGTGTCTGTTTGGGGTCAAAAGAGTGATTAAAGACTTCTATGGATATCAAGACATCCTGGTTTTGGTAAGCTACTGTTCTAACTGTCATGTACAGCTGCCTATCTAATGTTGCTGAATATATGTTTGAGTGTTACCAGACTCCAGCTGTCTATGGTTATGCTGCAAGTAAAAATTTACCTTTGGTGTATCATTATGGGTTGATGAAAGGGAGTACAGTCTCATCAAAGAACTTCTCACTCCAAAGGAGTCCATCATTTTCCTGCTACTAGAAGTAGAGCAGCCTTAAAACTCCAAGAGCTCCTGGAAAAGGAGTCCTGAGGTAATCAAAAAAATAAATATGTAACTATATATTTAATAAGTGTGCATAAATCAAAGTGTACACTGACTGCATTGCATTCATGTGTATATAGATAGGTAAGAATAATAAATGGCCATGAGCAGGCAACATAATTACCCCAAGGTAAGTCTGTTACATACAAAAAATTACAGAATCTATCAAATTGCACCATTTATCCAATTTTTCTATGACTAAGCCAATGTAACATGAACTTAATAGAGGTAAGCTAATATGACTGAAGTACTACCACTCAGTACATTTTCTATATTTCTTTGAAGAATTTCCCGGAAAAAACTGAGCATCACTATCTCCAGGTTAGATTCATTAGAATAATGTAAAACAATGTTTCTTGAATGTAACACTTGAACTGTATAAGAGAAAATAGGTAGTAAGGATTTGCTAAGGTTAGGTTATGTCAGTTTATGTTGTCATATCTGATCAGATCTACATATCTGTTCAAATCAAATCACATGATGATGGGTTTACTTTTTATGGTTACATATAAGAGTTTTGTATAATTTCGTAATTTTCTATATTTAAAGAAACACCGGCGAAGCGTGTTCTATTCTATATGCCTGCGCGGCGCTACAACTATCTTTAAACCAAAACTGAATATTATCGTCTATAGTGACCACTCGAAAAAAACAACACTAAGAAAAGTCTGTTACCCTTATTTCTAAAAATATCGTAGCATGGCAATCAGGGAGTCCGGAGATGAGAGGATGAGCAGCCACCAGCTGATCCCGGCCGCCGCACCAGCTGACTGACTGACGTTGTTTGTTTACACTGAAGCAGAAGACCTGCGCCTCGTGGGTCAACCCGCTCAACACTGCACCAACCTAACCCCTATGTCAGCCACCTCTCATGGCCAACCTATTAATATTAATGCCTCGTTTTCAACTTCTGTTTCGATCTTATTTTTTTTTCGTGAAAACCTATCCGCGTGTGGTCTCTGAATGCAGTCTACATCTTCATATAATCAGGGGACTGTACTACTTTTGGAAGGCCGGCCATGCCATTCAGAATCTTCGCATTCACCTATAAACCTTACACAACCCCACCTCTCCTGTCTGCCAACTTTCCAACCTTGTATAGATATCTCCATCCAGGGCCGCCAACTGACATGATCACTGACGAAAGAATTGGCTAATGAACCCCCCAGGGTCACCAAGGATAAGGGGCAGTGGGGTCCACATGACAGGAAAGACCAACAAAATACAATTTTAAAAAATCATATTTCTTCTTATACTTTGTGTTATTACATCATCTACTTTACTCTGCTGGGCCCAAGGGGTTGCCAGTACCGCGCCCTCTCTGTGAGACTTACACCCTGCTGATGATATTCAGTATCCGTTTAATTTCTACTTATGACCATGGGAGGCACCTTACTCCTGCTGTTACTACTTACAGCTACTACTACTACCAGTAGTAGTAGTAGTAGTAGTAGTATCATTGATCACTACAATCAATCTTGATTTCCGACCTAATTCATTGTCAGTCAGTCTTCACACATTACGTGTAAAGCAATGATTGTCAATAGTACTGAACGAAATCACACTATCTGGTGAATATATACAGCTAAAGCATCAGCTGGGTGTCACATTTCTGATGAATCAACAATATATCTTCAAATGCAATATTCAGTGACATAATCACACATTTCCACTGTGAAATACACAAATGAGATCATTTCAGGAAACTAAGGACAATCAGCAATAAAGAGTTCCATTATATACTGGAGATGTTGCCGATAATCTTCACATTTTGTATCATCTGATGATGGCTCCTATCATGAACCAGCCTCATCCATGTACAAGTACCATTCTTCCTCTGACAATATCGCCGCGTCGCGTCTACTTCAAGGTCCAGTATCTAAGAACAAATCACTCGTTAAAGGTAAAGATTTCCTACTGTTCTCAGTAGGTAAACACTTAGAAGAAAATACTAATCCTACAAGAGTTATGTAACAGTTGGCTAACACTCCCCCGGGAATGTGAGGAATGCCACATGGGGACGGACACACCAGCAGCAACATCAACAAAGATGTACAGTTTCGAGGGAGGGAGGATGCTGCTGCGTCAGTACTGGGGGAGGTGAGGTAGCTCTTGCAGGAGGGATAGGCTGATCACTGCGGGGGCGCCGGAGGGACGAGGCATTGGCGTGGTGCTGCTGGAGGGGAGAAGCATTGGCGTGGTGCTGTTGGAGGGGGAGGCACTGCCGTGGTGCTACTGGAGGGAGGAAGCACTGCCGTCTTGCTGCCAGATGGGGAAGGCACTGCCGTGGTGCTGCTGGAGGAAGGAGGCATTACAGTGGCGTAATGTTGCTGCTGCTGGAGGAAGGAGGCGTTACAGGGGTCTTGTGTTGTTGCTACTGGAGAAAGGAGGCGTTACAGTGGTCTCACGTTGTTGCTGCTGAAGAAGTGAGGCGTTACAGTGGTTTCACGTTGCTGCTGCTGGGGGAAGAAGGCGTTACAGGTGTCTCATGTTGCTGCCACTGGAGGAAGAAGGCGTTACAGGGGTCTCATGTTGCTGCTGCTGGAGGAAGAAGGCGTTATAGGGGTCTCATGTTGCTGCTACTGGAGGAAAAAGGCGTTACAGGGGTCTCATGTTGCTGCTACTGGAGGAAGGAGGCGTTACAGTGGTCTCATGTTGCTGCTGCTGGAGGAAGAAGGCGTTACAGTGGTCTCATGTTCCTGCTACTGGAGGAGGGTGGCGTTGGTCTCATATTGCGGCGGCTGAAGAAGTGAGGCGTTACATGGGTTTCATATCGCGGCTGCTGGAAGAAGGCGTTATATGGGTCTCATGTAACTGCTGCTGAAGGACGGAGGCGTTACAGGGGTCCCATGTGGCTGCTGCTGGAGAAGTGAGGCGTTACACGGGTCTCATGTTGCTGCTGCTGGAGGAAGAAGGAGTTACATGGGTCTCATGTTGCTGCGGCTGGAGGAAGGAGGCGTTACATGGGTGTCATGTTGCTGTGGCTGGAGGAGTGAGGCGTTACAGTGGTGTCACGTTGCTGCTGCTAAAGGAATGAGGCTTTACAGTGGTCTCATGTTACTGCTGCTCAAAGAATGAGGCGTTGCAGGGGTCTCACGTTGCTGATGCTGGAGGAGTGAGGCGTTACAGTGGTCTCATGTTAGTGCTAATATAGAAAGGCGGCGTTACAAGGGTCTCGAGGTGCTACCACTGTAGGAAAGAGGCGTTACAGGAGAGCCATGTTGTCACTGATGGAGGAAGGGAGCGCTTGAAATTGAGGGACACAGGAGCCACCAGTAGGGTGGGATATACTGGGACACGGGAGCCACTAGTGAAGTGGGATATACTGGGACACGGGAGCCACTAGTAGGTCGAGATATACTGGGACATCGGAGCCACTAGTGGGGTGAGATATACTGGGACACGGGAGCCACTAGTGGGTAAGGTATACTGGGACACGGGAGCCACTAGTGGGGTGAGATATACTGGGACATGGGAGCCACTAGTGGGGTGAGATATACTGGGACACGGGAGCCACTAGTGGGGTGAGATATACTGGGACACGGGAGCCACTAGTGGGGTAAGGTATACTGGGACACGGGAGCCACTAGTGGGGTGAGATATACTGGGACACGGGAGCCACTAGTGGGGTGAGATATACTGGGACACGGGAGCCACTAGTGGGGTGAGATATACTGGGACACGGGAGCCACTAGTGGGGTGAGATATACTGGGACACGGGAGCCACTAGTGGGGTGAGATATACTGGGACACGGGAGCCACTTATGGAGTGGGATATAGCAACTACACGGGAATCCCAGGGGTAAGGTCAAATATCTTAGTCAACATTACCAACACTGACGATGATGATGATGATGATGATGATGATGATGATGATGAAGCTACGGCAACACATTCCATAATGATGATAATGATGATGATGATGATGATGAAGCTACGGCAACACATTCCATGATGATGATGACGATGATGATGATGATGATGAAGCTACGGCAACACATTTCATGATGATGATGATGATGATGAAGCTACGGCAACACATTTCATGATGATGATGATGATGATGAAGCTACGGCAACACATTTCATGATGATGATGATGATGAAGCTACGGCAACACATTTCATGATGATGATGATGATGATGAAGCTACGGCAACACATTTCATGATGATGATGATGATGATGACGATGATGATGGCGCTATGGCAACACATTTCATGATGATGATGATGATGATGATGATGATGATGATGGTGAAGCTACGGCAACCCATTTCATGATGATGATGATGATGATGATGATGATGAAGCTACGGCAACACATTTCATGATGATGATGATGATGATGATGATGATAATGAAGCTACGGCAACACATTTCATGATGATGATGATGATGATGATGGAGCTATGGCAACACATTTCATGATGATGATGATGATGATGAAGCTACGGCAACACATTTCATGATGATGATGATGATGAAGCTACGGCAACACATTTCATGATGATGATGATGATGAAACTACGGCAACACATTTCATGATGATGATGATGATGATGATGATGATGATAAAGCTATGGCAACACATTTCATGATGATGTGATGATGATGACGATGAAGCTATGGCAACACATATCATGATGACGATGATGATGATGATGGAGCAATGGTAACATTTCATGATGATGATGGAGCTATGGCAACACATTTCACGATGATGATGATGGACCTATGGCAACACATTTCATGATGATAAAGCTATGGCAACACATTTCATGATGATGATGATGATGATGATGATGGAGCAATAGCAACACATTTCATGATTATGATGATGATGAAGCTATGGCAACACATTTCATGATATGATGATGATGGAGCAACAGCAACACATTTCATGATTATGATGACGATGACGATGATGACGAAGCTATGGCAACACATTTCATGATGACGATGATGAGGGATGATGGAGCTATGGCAACACATTTGATGATGATGATAATGGAGCTATGGCAACACATTTCATGATGATGATGATGATGATGATGATGATGATGATGATGGTGGAGCTATGGCAACACATCTCATGATGATGATGATGATGATGTAGCTATGGCAACACATTTCATGATGGTGATGGAGCTATGGCAACCCATTTCATGATGATGATGGAGCTATGGCAATACATTTCATAATGATGATGATGATGGAGTTATGGCAACATCTCATGATGGTGGAGCTATGGCAACAAATTTCATGATGATGATGATGGTGCTATGGCAACACATTTCATGATGATGATGATGATGATGAAGCTACGGCAACACATTCATGATGATGATGATAAAGCTACAGCAACACATTTCATGATGATGATGATGATGGAGCTATGGCAACACATTTCATGATGATGGTGATGAAGCTATGACAACATTTCATGATGATGCTATGGTAACACATTTCATGACGATGAAGCTATGGCAACACATTTCATGATGAAACTATGGCAACATATTTCATGATGATGATGCTATGGCAACACATCTCATGATGCTATGGCGATGCATTTCATGAAGCTATGGCAACACATTTCATGAAGTTATAGCAACACATTTCATGATGATAATGCTATGGCAACATATTTCATGATGATGCTATGGCAACATAGTTCATGATGATGCTATGGCAACACATTTCATGATGAAGCTATGGCAACACATTTCATTATGATGCTATGGCAACATATTTCATGATAAAGCTATGGCAACACATTTCATGATGATGAAGCTATGGCAACATATTTCATGATGATGCTATGGCAACACATTTCATGATGATGAAGCTATGGCAACACATTTAATTATGAAGCTATGGCAACACACTTCATGATTACGCTATGGCAACATATTTCATGATGAAGCTATGGCAACACATCTCATGATGCTATGGCAAAACATTTCATGATGATGCTATGGCAACATATTTCATGATGCTATGGCAACACATTTCATGATGATGCTATGGCAACACATCTAATGATGAAGCTATGGCAACACATTTCATGATGATGCTATGGCAACACATTTTATGATGATGATGATGCTATGGCAACACATTTCATGAATGTTGCTATGGCAACACATTTCATGATGATGCTATGGCAACACATTTCATTATGATGAAGCTATGGCAACTCATTTGATGATCATGCTATGGCAACACATTTCATGATGAAGCTATGGCAACACATTTCATGATTAAGCTTATGGCAACATATTACATGAAGCTATGGCATCACATTTCATGATGCTATGGCAACACATTTCATGATGATGCTATGGCAACGCATTTCATGATGAAGCTATGGGATCACATTCATGATGACGGTGATGATGAAGCTATGGCGACACATTTCACGAACACTTGTATAAGTGTTCATCATTACGCGTGAAGAAACCAGAAAATATAACTAAAATTGTGGCAAAGAATTAAGCGGGTGGCAGCCGAGAGAGAGAGAGAGAGAGAGAGAGAGAGAGAGAGAGAGAGAGAGAGAGAGAGAGAGCCATGCCACAACAGCAGACTCAGTTCGACTGTACCCTGCCAACCGTCTCTCAGTGGCAAATGACTTGGCAGAACTTCGTGCACACAGCCACATCTCAGCCTCGCCACGAAGTAAACGAGATAAAAGGCAAATTAGTAACTTCTCAAAATGTACTTGTAATACCCAGCTGAACCAACCCACCATATTTTACCCAAAAGTTGAACAAGTAAACAATGATATCAAAACCAGGAATGTCGGACCTAAGAACCATATCCCAGCTACAACTCCCAGGCAAACTTTATGAAGGAATTATGATCACACGTTAAGAGGACATCTTAGGATCAACAACTTCTATAACACTCATCAGTATGGCTTCCGGAGTGACAATGGCAACCATGTCAACAATCGCGATTGCTACAGACAAAAAAAAAAGAAATCGCAATTTCCAGAGGTCAAGGATACATTGATCCAGCTGTAAGCAAAGCCATGACAAACTGTGGACGAACAGCCAATAATAAACACTCGTCCTGACTGAGGAGCGTTAAAGTGGTGTCCGGAACCCCCAGTTGGTTCATCTGATCACATTCTCATAAATGTGTCTTCTGACGGCTCCTCAACACCCGCCCCCCCTCCAGCAGCCCCTTCTAAGTGTAAGTACTGGCACCTCAACAAAGTGGACAGGAATAGCTTGCATAACTTCTTTTCTGACTTGCCTTGGGTAAATTACTGTCTCTTACGTGGTGATGCTTGTGTGTTTACCAAACGTATAGCAGAGGTTATTCTTCTGGGAATGGAAGCATTTATCCCGTCTTGCTCCAAGACGACCTCTTCTTCCAACCCATGGTTCAACCGTTCCTGTTATGAGGCCATTCAGGCAAGGGATCAGGCATATCGGGCTTGGAAAAACTCTCCTTCCTCTGACTCACAATCAACTTTTATCACCGCCCGTAATCACTGCAAGCTAGTGAGGCCAAGTGTTACTTTATTTAAAGGAAGTGCGATAACCTCTCCTCGTTATCCAGTGATAGGTCTTTCTGGTCTTTAGTTAAGGGCATCTCTAACAACTTCTGTCGCTCTACCTTTCCTTCACTTTACCGTCCTGACGGTACTATAACTGTCTCTCCCGTAGACAAAGCTACTCTCTTGGGCTCCCGTTCCTCCTCTAACTCCACCTTGGATGACCCTAACTTCACCCTCTCCTTTCCTTAGTAATCGTGCGTCTCCTTCCGTAATCTCTTTTCGGACTGTCCGAAAAGCGCTTCTTTCTCTGAGCACAAGCAAGGCTTATGGTCCTGATGGACCCCGTGTGCTGAAAGAGTCTGCCTCTGAACCTGCACTTGTGCTTGCTTGTCTGTTCCATTTGTGTTTAAAAACCAGAACTTTTCCTTCTTCCAGGGAGCATTGGTAAATGAGTCGTACAGGTGACCTATCGAACCCCCAAACTATCGTCCCGTTGCTTTACCATCTACCATTTTCAAAGTCTTTGGATCCCTCCTCAGTTTCTCTATCCTTAAACACCTCGAACATCAAAGTCATCTCTGATCACTAGTATGGCATCTGTAAGGTAAGATCCACTAGTGATATTCTTTCCTATCTTACTAATGTCTGGTCATCATCCCTAGAAAATTTTGGGGAGTCATGTGTAGTTACCCTTGACGGATCTAAGATTTTTGACGGTGTGGCATCGGGGTCTCATCTCTAAGCTCCCCTGCTGGGGCTTCCCTCCCTCATCTTGCTCCCTCTGGCCGATCTGTCTCTGTGGTTGTTGATGGATCAGCCTCCCCCCACCCATTTCCTCACCACCAGCGGTGTCCCTCAAGGTTCTGTCCTGCCTCCAACACTTTTTCTTTTTTATCAGCGATTTCCTTTCTTCCACAAATAATCCAATGTACTAATACACTGATGACTCAAAACTGTATTCATCCATATCCTTTAAGTCTGCTCCTTCTTCTCTCACTCGATCTGCATCTCATCTTGACACAACTTCCTCAATAATCTCAGACTTGGACAAGATATCTCCGTGGGATAGACGAAATCTGGTTAGGTTTATAACCTGTAAGAGCCAGTTTCTACCTATCTATCGAAAACTCCACGCAATTTTACTCTTTCCTTTGACGGTTCTGTAATTCCACCTCTTGACTCAGTGAACACACTTGGTATTACTGTAACATCCACTCTTTCTTCGAAATATTTTATTACGGAAATCGCGAAGTCTGTGTCTAAGAAACTGGGTCTCTTGTTTGGACGTCGAAACTTCTTGTCATTTGATCAGTTGCTCCGTTTATATGAAGGATTGATTCGTTCTTGTATGGAGTACTGCTCTCACATCTGGGGTAGTTCTAGCTCTGCATCCTTACTTGACTGAGTTGAGTAGAAAGCGATCCAAATTCTAAGCTTTCAACTTCCTATCTTGACCCTCTTGCCCTTCCGCCTCAAAGTTGGTTCATTTTCCCTCCACTACAGGTATCACTTTGGTTTTTCCTCCCGAGAGCTGGCTGCTTGTGTGCCCCCCACCACTAGCCAGACAACGCAGTACTCGGCCAGCTGCTGCGTCACATGATTACTGTGTGGCCGTTGGCAACTCAAGGGTTGTGTGGGCCAGTTTGACAACTGCTTCTTCCCCAACACCTTTGGATCTCTCTATCCTGTCATGTGCTTCCCAATAACTATGACCTGACACATAAAAGACAGCATTTTCATTTCCTCCAAAGTTCGTAAATACTTCCCTTTGTCTCATCTCTTTACGTTTCACAATCCTTTTTATAATTCAATTAAGGTCCGGCCTTGATGTGGACCAATTAAGGCCCAGCCTTGATGTGGACCAATTAAGGTCCGGCCTTGATGTGGAACAATTAAGGCCCAGCCTTGATGTGGACCAATTAAGGCCCAGCCTTGATGTGGACCAATTAAGGCCCAGCCTTGATGTGGACCAATTAAGGCCCAGCCTTGATGTGGAACAATTAAGGCCCAGCCTTGATGTGGACCAATTAAAGCCCAGCCTTGATGTGGACCAATTAAGGCCCAGCCTTGATGTGGACCAATTAAGGCCCAGCCTTGATGTGGACCAATTAAGGCCCAGCCTTGATGTGGACCAATTAAGGCCCAGCCTTGATGTGGAACAATTAAGGCCCAGCCTTGATGTGGACCAATTAAAGCCCAGCCTTGATGTGGACCAATTAAGGCCCAGCCTTGATGTGGACCAATTAAGGCCCAGCCTTGATGTGGACCAATTAAGGCCCAGCCTTGATGTGAACCTCCAGCGGAATGAAAAAGTGGGAAGTTATAGGTTGGGAGGTGTCTGAAGACGTGTTGTGTTGTTTGGTGGGGTGGTACCTGGTAGGGAGTTGTCTGGTGGGGAGGTACCTGGTGGGGAGTTGTTTGGTGGGGAGTTGTCAGGTGGGGAAGTATCTGGTAGGAAAGTGTCTGGTAGGAAAGTGTCTGGTGGGTAAGTGTCTGGTGGGGAGGTGTCTGGTGGAAAAGTGTCTAGTGGGAAAGTGTCTGGTGGGAATGTGTCTAGTGAGAAGTGTCTGGTGGGAAAGTGTCTGGTGGGGAAGTGTCTTGTGGGAAAGTGTCTGGTGGGGAGGTGTCTTGTGGAAAAGTGTCTGGTAGGGAGGTGTCTGGTGGGGAGATGTCTGGTGGGAAAGTGCCTGGTGGGAAAGTGTCTGGTAAGGAGGTATCTGGTAGGGATATGTCTGGTGGGAAAGTGTCTGGTGGAGTGTGGTGGGGAAGTGTCTGGTGGAGTGCGGTTGGGGTTGTTGTGGGGAGATGTCTAGTGGAGTGTGGTGGGGATCTTCCTGGTTGGGTGTGATGGGGAGGTGTCTGGTTGGGTGTGATGGGAGGTGTCTGGTTGGGTGTGGTGGGGAAGTGTCTGGTTGGGTGTGATGGAGAGGTGTCTGGTTGGGTGTGGTGGGGAGGTGTCTGGGTGGGTGTGGTAGGGAGGTGTCTGGTGGGGAGGTGTCTGGTGGGGAGGTTGGGTTCCCCAGGTGTGGTCACATCTGGAGAAGGTGTTGGTGTGCTGGAGACATCCCCGGCCACACTGAACTATATAAATATTTCTTCTCTTCAAGTAGAACTCAAATAAATCAATCTCGTTTTTTGTTAAGACGACTTAAGCTGGCAGACAGTTATAATGAACTGGATAATTCCATGTTGCATAGACAGGTGAAGAGCGAATCTTAACATCACTTCAGTTCCAGGCGTAACTGGCCCAGTTGTCAGTGTCATCTACCGTTGATAGGCTCAGCCACAGTCCTGTCTTTGCTAGCCAAGAAAATCCACAATATAATCCACATGTTGTCTGGATCATGAGGCAGACCAGCCCATCTCAGGAACTCCAGAAATGTCCAAGGTTAAGCGGCATAAACCGGTCCAGAATTAATATGGCAAGGTGAGTCGACGCCACCCACAACCCTGCTCTGGTGGACCTGTTCGTCATGACCGTCTGTATGGCATCATCTGCTGGCCAACATGCCAGCCAATACCTCGATGCTTCACATGACGCACACAGGTTCCCAGGAGGAAGGAAAGCAACGCTACTGGAAGGACACACGAGAAATAAAATCTTTTCAAAACCAGAGATAAAGTCATACTTCGTTTAGTGTGCAACAAGACGTCTCTCCCCGAACGCGATCATGACAAACTTTACATGCGTCAATAAACGGTGGAAATGACAGCAAAAATGGAAATAGGTGAAGAAAGAAGTGAAAGATGGAGTAAACACAGAAGGATGCGGAAGAGCCAACAGGAGGATGAGGTGAGAATTAATGAGTGGGTCGATCGGGAGGAAGGAGGTAGTGCGGAGTGCCATGTAAGGACACATCACACAGGAACCATCAACATACAGCAATACAATACTGCATAAATACTGCACAAGTGTATGTAGTACTGCATAAATACTGCATAAGTGTATGTAGTACTGGATAAATACTGCATAAGTGTATGTAGTACTGCATAAGTACTGCACAAGTGTATGTAGTACTGAATAAATACTGTACAAGTGTATGTAGTACTGCATAAGTACTGTACAAGTGTATGTAGTACTGAATAAATACTGCACAAGTGTATGTAGTACTGAATAAATACTGCATAAGTGTATGTAGTACTGGATAAATACTGTACAGGTGTATGTAGTACTGGATAAATACTGTACAGGTGTATGTAGTACTGGATAAATACTGTACAGGTGTATGTAGTACTGGATAAATACTGTACAGGTGTATGTAGTACTGGATAAATACTGTACAGGTGTGTGTAGTACTGGATAAATACTGTACTGGTGTGTGTAGTACTGGATAAATACTGTACTGGTGTGTGTAGTACTGGATAAATACTGTACTGGTGTGTGTAGTACTGGATAAATACTGTACTGGTGTGTGTAGTACTGGATAAATACTGTACAGGTGTATGTAGTACTGGATAAATACTGTACTGGTGTGTCTAGTACTGGATAAATACTGTACTGGTGTGTGTAGTACTGGATAAATACTGTACTGGTGTATGTAGTACTGGATAAATACTGTACAGGTGTATGTAGTAAATACAGGTATAAGACCAGTCATATACCTAGCATTGTAAACGTCATAAGCAATCCAGGACTAAGTGCAGAACTATGCAAGAGAACAACACAGTTTTCTGTTACTGTGGCTATGTGGTGTGTCATCTCGTGTATTACTGTAATCATCCATCACTTAAACCTGCCTGTACACACCTGCCACCCTGACCAGAGTAGATATGCCTCGCTCACTTATAAGTGACCAGCTCACCTTGATCTTAAGTTCTTTTATCATTAACTAGTGACTTTCATGTCCTGCCAGTTCTCTACTATATGCAATACCTCATCGTTTATATTTAGCCAACTGACCACCTAATTTCAATAGACCGTTATTCATTTATTCACTTAGTGTATCTGTATGCCATACAGCTACGCGCACTATTGCATAATCGTCATCATGCAAAATTAATTCAGTAATGAATCATCATTGCCAATGTTTGCCTTCCTGTACGTATGTATGTGACTGTCACTGTATACATGACCAGGTGAGGTCACCTAGTGAAGGCCTGCCTCACACGGTCACTGTATACATGACCAGGTGAGGTCACCTAGTGAAGGCCTGCCTCACACGGTCACTGTATACATGACCAGGTGAGGTCACCTAGTGAAGGCCTGCCTCACACGGTCACTGTATACATGACCAGGTGAGGTCACCTAGTGAAGGCCTGCCTCACACGGTCACTGTATACATGACCAGGTGAGGTCACCTAGTGAAGGCCTGCCTCACCCGGTCACTGTATACATGACCAGGTGAGGTCACCTAGTGAAGGCCTACCTCACCCGGTCACTGTATACATGACCAGGTGAGGTCACCTAGTGAAGGCCTGCCTCACCCGGTCACTGTATACATGACCAGGTGAGGTCACCTAGTGAAGGCCTACCTCACCCGGTCACTGTATACATGACCAAGTGAGGTCACCTAGTGAAGGCCTGCCTCACCCGGTCACTGTATACATGACCAGGTGAGGTCACCTAGTGAAGGCCTGCCTCACCTGGTCACCCACCACAGGCAGCTGTGAGCGCGGGTAACAAGACTAACGGTAACAAATGACTGTCTATATTATCAATATTTTATTACTTGATTATTCCTCATATTTCCCATCTCTTCTTCCGGACCTCAGGGGGTTTGCCCCAGGTATCCGGGGTCCGACCTGTCGGTGGGCCAGCACACCCCTCCCCCACTAGGGTTCGAGCAAGGCCGCAGCTGCTGTGTTGCTGAGATGTTGGACTACATGACGCCCAGGCTGGGCGAGCTGCTGCTGTCACAGCCACACTGGGCAGTGTGACAGGTGATGTACCGATGTACTGGGCAGTGTGACAGGTGATGTAACGATGTACTGGGCAGTGTGACAAGTGATGTATCGATGTACTGGGCAGTGTGACAGGTGATGTAATGATGTACTGGGCAGTGTGACAGGTGATGTACCGATGTACTGGGCAGTGTGACAAGTGATGTATCGATGTACTGGGCAGTGTGACAGGTGATGTACCGATGTACTGGGCAGTGTGACAAGTGATGTATCGATGTACTGGGCAGTGTGACAGGTGATGTATCGATGTACTGGGCAGTGTGACAGGTGATGTAACGATGTACTGGGCAGTGTGACAGGTGATGTACCGATGTACTGGGCAGTGTGACAGGTGATGTACCGATGTACTAGGCAGTGTGACAAGTGATGTACCGATGTACTGAGCAGTGTGACAGGTGATGTATCGATGTACTGGGCAGTGTGACAGGTGATGTACCGATGTACTGGGCAGTGTGACAGGTGATGTACCGATGTACTGGGCAGTGTGACAGGTGATGTACCGATGTACTGGGCAGTGTGACAGGTGATGTACCGATGTACTGGGCAGTGTGACAGGTGATGTAACGATGTACTGGGCAGTGTGACAGGTGATGTACCGATGTACTGGGCAGTGTGACAGGTGATGTAACGATGTACTGGGCAGTGTGACAGGTGATGTAACGATGTTCTAGGCAGTGTGACAGGTGATGTACCGATGTACTGGGCAGTGTGACAGGTGATGTACCGATGTACTGGGCAGTGTGACAGGTGATGTAACGATGTACTGGGCAGTGTGACAGGTGATGTAACGATGTACTGGGCAGTGTGACAGGTGATGTAACGATGTACTGGGCAGTGTGACAGGTGATGTACCGATGTACTGGGCAGTGTGACAGGTGATGTAACGATGTACTGGGCAGTGTGACAGGTGATGTACCGATGTACTGGGCAGTGTGACAGGTGATGTAACGATGTACTGGGCAGTGTGACAGGTGATGTACCGATGTACTGGGCAGTGTGACAGGTGATGTACCGATGTACTGGGCAGTGTGACAGGTGATGTACCGATGTACTGGGCAGTGTGACAGGTGATGTAACGATGTACTGGGCAGTGTGACAGGTGATGTAACGATGTACTGGGCAGTGTGACAGGTGATGTACCGATGTACTGGGCAGTGTGACAGGTGATGTACCGATGTACTAGGCAGTGTGACAAGTGATGTACCGATGTACTGGGCAGTGTGACAGGTGATGTACCGATGTACTAGGCAGTGTGACAAGTGATGTACCGATGTACTGGGCAGTGACAAGTGATGTACCGATGTACTGGGCAGTGTGACAGGTGATGTACCGATGTACTGGGCAGTGTGACAGGTGATGTAACGATGTACTGGGCAGTGTGACAGGTGATGTAACGATGTACTGGGCAGTGTGACAGGTGATGTACCGATGTACTGGGCAGTGTGACAGGTGATGTACCGATGTACTGGGCAGTGTGACAGGTGATGTAACGATGTACTAGGCAGTGTGACAAGTGATGTACCGATGTACTGGGCAGTGTGACAGGTGATGTATCGATGTACTGGGCAGTGTGACAAGTGATGTACCGATGTACTGGGCAGTGTGACAGGTGATGTACCGATGTACTAGGCAGTGTGACAAGTGATGTACCGATGTACTGGGCAGTGACAAGTGATGTACCGATGTACTGGGCAGTGTGAGGAGTCCACTGTCACACTCCTGTAAGTGTGAGGAGCGTCTTGGGCAGAAGCTAGCGAGTGTCTCACAGATAGCGAGCCAGCAGTTATGTGGGATCTTAATGAGAACAGTTAATGTTGTGAGGAAGCCATACGTGATCTCACATGTCAGTGAGTATAAATATTCAGTTTACCTCATGTCAGTTAAGTTCAGCCTAGCTGTTCCTATCTACTCCTCCAACATACTTCAACAAGAAGCCACAGCTCAAAATGATGTACACAACGTAAAACTCCCATGAAATTGATGAAGCGATGAAATATACATATGTATAATGCTGATGTGATGTGTTTTATTGTTACCAACATGGTAAGCCGAAACATGACCCCAGTTGAAGGCCATCTCGGGTGTCACAAATAAAACGAGAAAAAAAAGAGAGAGTAAATGAATCAATGCTGCGCTGGAACTTGTGATCCTGACACTTCAAGGTAGAGAGGAAGAAGGAAAGACAAAACGAGGAAGAGAATTCTCCAGCAAAGCTGTTCATAAGAAGGAATATCATAACGGTCAGTGCTGTCATGGCCAACCTACTCATCATATATAGTGTGAGAAGTGGTAGAACTATATTTGTTCTACTACATCTCCTTCTCATACCTGATATAGATATTGTTCTCTCTCGTAACCAACATATATGCAAACATGGGTTTCACTGCATTCTTTGCCTGTGATAGTAAGTAACTACGCACTGCATGCACAAATCTTCTGACCATAGATAATATATTGTTTAGAGGCGCAAAGTTTCAACCACACTCTATGGGTAAGGAAAAGATGATGAAATGTGCAATACCGGACAGATGTAAACTTTATCATATTTCATAAAAGTAACGTCATAGACGTATGTGGTAGTGAGCTTACGTTGCAGACCAGGAGGAGGGTAACTGTTGTCTCATGGAAGGAGATAGTAGACGGTATCTTAGCAATCTTCCAGAGAAGACATACGGGGAATGGCAACGTTCCTCAACACATAACTCCTCTGCTGAACACTGTGTTGTTGTGCTCACATCATGGCAGGCCAAAGTGAGAAAGTGTGTACAAATCTTTCATGGCTAAACTGACACAAAATCTGAAGTACTCAGAACGACTGAAAACAATGAGACTACTCAGGATCGTATAGGAAAATATATCATAATATACACAGTTTGGAGATTCTGCCATGTTTGATTACTCATCAAAGTATTCCTACTGGCACGACCAGTATGGAAGACTGCAACATATCATCAATGGAATAAAGTAACGAACGAATACCACAAGAAAACACAATGTTTGTATCCGAGGTCCACAACAGCTTGATCAAGTGTGTGTAGCCATTACCAGCAAGCAGCACGGACCGTTCCTGGACCAACTGAGGACCGACATAATGGACCGAGCAGCCAGCAAGCCTGGTTGTGACAGGCTTGCAAGTCTTCACCATGACAGACCACACTCACTAACATGTCACCTTAGTTACCAACCCAAGAGTGTAAGGCTAGGCTCAGGTAGACCATCGTACGGTAAACCGAAGGTCATTAAATATATCAAATAACCAGATCAAAACACAATGACTGTGCATAAATATATCAAATAACCAGATCAAAACACAATGACTGTGCATAAATATATCAAATATCCAGATCTAAACACAATAACTGTGCATAAATATATCAAATAACCAGATCAAAACACAATGACTGTGCATAAATATCGGCTCATTTACCCGCGGGACCGAGATCTAACTTCTTTCAATTGTTATTGTACAAATGTATCAATGTATGTATCAATGTAATCGTTATCTGTATCGTCCATCAGATAATACTATAGTGCCATCATGCACTCATCTGAAAATGTATGATATCATTCGTCTATCTTTGTGTAAGTCATCTGTGGCCTCGTGAAGAAATAATGAACACAATACTTTCACTTCCAGATGAGAAGAGTCACAACAATGTTGGCCACACCTTCCTGTACCGCGATGATGGCGAGGTAGGGAAGGTGGCGGGCCGCCCGCGTCCCTCGCCAGCCAGGTCATTGCCTCGCCACTAAGGAAGGACTCCACCATCTACTGTCTATGTCCCTGGAAGTATAGAACTGCGTCCATAGAACGATTTAGAAATTCCGACGTTTACCTTACTTTTTCCCGAGATGGATTTTGTGACGTGGATCATATGGTTCACTCGCCTGGGGTGATCATGAGATGTCCAAAGTAGACACAACGTGGGACATGTGGTGGCAGCCATCCTTGACCACACCACCACCTGACTCTACCCCAGCCATCTGGCGGTCGACAAGTGTGTCACGGACGCATAGGCCAACAGTTCCTCAAGGACAGACAAGGTACGTCCGTGGTGTGGTACGTCCGGCACTGACCCGTATAGGGGTATGGTAGAAGCCACAGCACCCACCCTCCATCACTGGCCACACCCATACCCCACCATACGACTGGCCACACCCCATCATACGGATGGCCACACACCCACCACACGGATGGCCACACCCACACCCCACCATACGGCTGACCACCCACACATCCCACCATACGGATGTCAACACCCACACCCCACCAGAAGGCTGACCACACCCCACCATACAGCTGACCACACATCCCACCATACGGCTGGCCACACCTACACCCCATCATACGGCTGGCCACACCTACACCCCATCATACGGCTGGCCATAACCACACCCCACCATACGGCTGACGACACACACACATACCACCATACGGTTGGCCACAAACACACCCCACCAGACGGCTGGCCACACACACACCTTACAATACGGCTGGCTATACACACACACACACACACACACACACACACACACACACATCACCACCAAGCGGCTGACTACACCGAAACCCCATCATACAGCTGGCCACACCCACGCCCCACCATACAGCTGGCCACACAAACACCCCACCATACGACTGGCCACATCCGCATCCCACAATACGGCTGGCCACACCCACACCCCACCATACAGTTGGTCACACCCACACCCCACCATACAGTTGGTCACACCCACACCCCACCATAAGGCTGGCCACACCCACATCCCACAATACGGCTGGAGACACCCACACCCCATCATACGCCTGGCCACACCCACACCCCACCATGCGGCTGACCACACACATAACCCACCATACAGTTGGTCACACCCACACCCCACCATAAGGCTGGCCACACCCACATCCCACAATACGGCTGGAGACACCCACACCCCATCATACGCCTGGCCACACCCACACCCCACCATGCGGCTGACCACACACATAACCCACCATACGGCTGGCCACACCCACACCCCACCATACGGCTGGCCACACCCACACCCCACCATACGGCTGGCCACACCCACACCCCACCATAAGGCTGGCCACACCCACATCCCACAATACGGCTGGAGACACCCATACCCCACCATACGCCTGGCCACACCCACACCCCACCATGCGGCTGACCACACACATAACCCACCATACGGCTGGCCACACCCACACCCCACCATACGGCTGGCCACACCCACACCCCACCATACGGCTGGCCACACCCACACCCCACCATAAGGCTGGCCACACCCACATCCCACAATACGGCTGGCCACACCCACACCCCACCATACGCCTGGCCACACCCACACCCCACCATGCGGCTGACCACACACATAACCCACCATACGGCTGGCCACACCCACACCCCACCATGCGGCTGGCCAAACACACCTCACCATACGGCTGGCCACATCTACACCCAACCATAAAGCTGGCCACACCTACATCCCAGATACAGCTGGCCAAACACACCCCACCATACGGCTGAATACCCACACCCCACCATATGGCTGGCCACACCCACACCCCACCATACAGCAGACCACACCCACAACCCACCATACGGCTTGTCACAACCACACTCCACCATACGGCTGGCACAACCACAACCCACTATACAGCTGACCACACACACACACCCACCATACGGCTCGTCACACCCACACCCCATAATACGGCTGGCACAACCACAACCCACTATACAGCTGACCACACACACACACCCACCATACGGCTCGTCACACCCACACCCCATAATACGGCTGGCACAACCACACTCCACCATACGGCTGGCCACACCTGTTCCCGGACAGTTCTCATGCATATGAAACATTCTATTGTGACTGCTATACAGTGTCACACTCAGTTGTTGACTGCTATACAGTGTCACACTCAGTGTCACACTCAGTTGTTGACTGCTATAAAGTGTCACACTCAGTTGTTGACTGCTATATAGTGTCACACTCAGTTGTTGACTGCTATAAAGTGTCACACTCAGTTGTTGACTGCTATACAGTGTCACACTCAGTTGTTGACTGCTATTCAGTGTCACACTCAGTTGTTGACTGCTATACAGTGTCACACTCAGTTGTTGACTGCTATAAAGTGTCACACTCAGTTGTTGACTGCTATATAGTGTCACACTCAGTTGTTGACTGCTATAAAGTGTCACACTCAGTTGTTGACTGCTATACAGTGTCACACTCAGTTGTTGACTGCTATACAGTGTCACACTCAGTTGTTGACTGCTATATAGTGTCACACTCAGTTGTTGACTGCTATACAGTGTCACACTCAGTTGTTGACTGCTATACAGTGTCACACTCAGTTGTTGACTGCTATAAAGTGTCACACTCAGTTGTTGACTGCTATACAGTGTCACACTCAGTTGTTGACTGCTATATAGTGTCACAATAGTGACTACAGTGTCACAGTCGTGACTGGTATAGCGTCATCTTCAGTCGAGACTGGTATAGCGTCATCTTCAGTCGTGACTGGTATCGCGTCATCTTCAGTTGTGACTGGTACAGTGTCATCTTCAGTTGTGACTGTTATAGTGTCATCTTCAGTCGTGACTGGTATAGTGTTATATTCAGTCGTGACTGGTACAGTGTCATCTTCAGTTGTGACTGGTACAGTGTCATCTTCAGTCGTGACTGGTATCGCGTCATCTTCAGTTGTGACTGGTACAGTGACATCTTCAGTTGTGACTGGTACAGTGTCATCTTCAGTTGTGACTGGTACAGTGTCATCTTCAGTTGTGACTGGTACAGTGTCATCTTCAGTTGTGACTGGTAGAGTGTCATCTTCAGTTGTGACTGGTACAGTGTCATCTTCAGTTGTGACTGGTATAGTGTCATCTTCAGTTGTGACTGGTACAGTGTCATCTTCAGTCGTGACTGGTATAGTGTCATCTTCAGTTGTGACTGGTATAGTGTCATCTTCAGTTGTGACTGGTACAGTGTCCTCTTCAGTTGTGACTGGTACAGTGTCATCTTCAGTTGTGACTGGTGCAGTGGCATCTTCAGTCGTGACTGGTATAGTGTCATCTTCAGTTGTGACTGGTACAGTGTCATCTTCAGTTGTGACTGGTAGTGTCATCTTCAGTCGTGACTGGTATAGTGTCATCTTCAGTCGTGACTGGTACAGTGTCATCTTCAGTTGTAACTGGTATAGTGTCATCTTCAGTTGTGACTGGTATAGTGTCATCTTCAGTCGTGACTGGTACAGTGTCATCTTCAATTGTGACTGGTATAGCGTCATCTTCAGTTGTGACTGGTATAGTGTCATCTTCAGTTGTGACTGGTACAGTGTCATCTTCAGTTGTGACTGGTATAGTGTCATCTTCAGTCGTGACTGGTATAGTGTTATATTCAGTCGTGACTGGTATAGTGTCATCTTCAGTCGTGACTGGTATAGTGTCATCTTCAGATGTGACTGGTATAGTGTCATATTCAGTCGTGACTGGTATAGTGTCATATTCAGTAGTGATTGGTACAGTGTCATCTTCAGTCGTGACTGGTACAGTGTCATCTTCAGTTGTGACTGGTACAGTGTCATCTTCAGTTGTGACTGGTAGTGTCATCTTCAGTCGTGACTGGTACAGTGTCATCTTCAGTTGTGACTGGTACAGTGTCATCTTCAGTTGTAACTGGTACAGTGTCATCTTC
This sequence comes from Panulirus ornatus, assembly GCF_036320965.1. Taxonomy (NCBI): domain Eukaryota; kingdom Metazoa; phylum Arthropoda; class Malacostraca; order Decapoda; family Palinuridae; genus Panulirus; species Panulirus ornatus. The sequence goes on along the minus strand of NC_092245.1, from coordinate 6,882,512 downwards.
AGTTGTGACTGGTAGTGTCATCTTCAGTCGTGACTGGTACAGTGTCATCTTCAGTTGTGACTGGTAGTGTCATCTTCAGTCGTGACTGGTATAGTGTCATCTTCAGTCGTGACTGGTACAGTCATCTTCAGTTGTGACTGGTACAGCGTCATCTTCAGTTGTGACTGGTACAGTGTCCTCTTCAGTTGTGACTGGTACAGTGTCATCTTCAGTTGTGACTGGTATAGTGTCATCATCAGTTGTGACTGGTAGTGTTATATTCAGTTGTGACTGATAGTGTCATCTTCAGTCGTGACTGGTATAGTGTCATCTTCAGTCGTGACTGGTACAGTGTCATCTTCAGTTGTGACTGGTATAGTGTCATCTTCAGTTGTGACTGGTATAGTCATCTTCAGTTGTGACTGGTATAGTGTCATCTTCAGTCGTGACTGGTATAGTGTCATCTTCAGTCGTGACTGGTACAGAGTCATCTTCAGTTGTGACTGGTACAGTGTCATCTTCAGTTGTGACTGGTATACCGTCATCTTCAGTTGTGACTGGTATAGTGTCATCTTCAGTTGTGACTGGTACAGTCATCTTCAGTTGTGACTGGTATAGTGTCATCTTCAGTCGTGACTGGTACAGTGTCATCTTCAGTTGTGACTGGTACAGTGTCATCTTCAGTTGTGACTGGTACAGTGTCATCTTCAGTTGTGACTGGTACAGTGTCATCTTCAGTCGTGACTGGTACAGTGTCATCTTCAATTGTGACTGGTATACCGTCATCTTCAGTTGTGACTGGTACAGTGTCATCTTCAGTTGTGACTGGTACAGTGTCATCTTCAGTTGTGACTGGTATAGTGTCATCTTCAGTCGTGACTGGTATATTATTATATTCAGTCGTGACTGGTATAGTGTCATCTTCAGTTGTGACTGGTATAGTGTCATCTTCAGTTGTGACTGGTATAGTGTCATATTCAGTCGTGACTGGTATAGTGTCATATTCAGTAGTGATTGGTACAGTGTCATCTTCAGTCGTGACTGGTAGTGTCATCTTCAGTCGTGACTGGTATAGTGTCATCTTCAGTCGTGACTGGTATAGTGTCATCTTCAGTCGTGACTGGTATAGTGTCATCTTCAGTTGTGACTGGTATAGTGTCATCTTCAGTCGTGACTGGTATAGTGTCATCTTCAGTCGTGACTGGTATAGTGTCATCTTCAGTCGTGACCGGTATAGTGTCATATTCAGTTGTGACTGGTATAGTGTTATATTCAGTCGTGACTGGTACAGTGTCATCTTCAGTCGTGACTGGTATAGTGTCATCTTCAGTCGTGACTGGTATAGTGTCATCTTCAGTCGTGACTGGCACAGCGTCATCTTCAGTTGTGACTGGTACAGTGTCATCTTCAGTCGTGACTGGCACAGCGTCATCTTCAGTCGTGACTGGTAGTCATCTTCAGTCGTGACTGGTATAGTGTCATATTCAGTTGTGACTGGTAGTGTCATCTTCAGTCGTGACTGGTATAGTGTCATCTTCAGTCGTGACTGGTATAGTGTCATCTTCAGTCGTGACCGGTATAGTGTCATATTCAGTTGTGACTGGTATAGTGTTATATTTAGTCGTGACTGGTACAGTGTCATCTTCAGTCGTGACCGGTATAGTGTCATATTCAGTTGTGACTGGTATAGTGTCATTTTCAGTCGTGACTGGTATAGTGTCATCTTCAGTCGTGACTGGTATAGTGTCATCTTCAGTCGTGACTGGCACAGCGTCATCTTCAGTTGTGACTGGTATAGTGTCATCTTCAGTCGTGACTGGTACAGTGTCATCTTCAGTCGTGACTGGTATAGTGTCATCTTCAGTCAAATAATTTACGCATTTAATACGATAATATAATATATACGCATCCAGTTTCTACATTCAGAGGAGAGGTCATCGTGTACTATATACAGGGCATGTGTGTGTGTGTGTGTGTGTGTGTGTGTGTGTGTGATCGTACACACACCTGGTACACTTGCAAGAGACAAGTGTCCCAGGTGTAGGAAAGGCCTTGGGCAGCCTTCTGTAAGTGTAGGGTGGTGGTGGGTGGGGTAGTGTAGGCAGCGAGCCAAGCCTGGCACGTGACTAACTGTTATATGGAAGTAACATAATATTGGGTTATAGACAACTTCGGGTACACCATCTGACTACAGGCAGTACTGGTGGATACCAGACCAGGGTATAACTGTGGACACACACACACACACACACACACACCACACACACACACACACACACACACACACACACACCACACACACACACACACACACACACACACACACACACCACACACTCACCACACACTCACCACACACACACCCACACACACACACAAAACTCACCACACACACACACACACACACACACACCACCCCACCACCCCACCCCACCCCACACACACACACACAAAACACACACACACACACAACACACACACACCACCACCACACACTCACCACACACCACCACACACTCACCACACACAAACACACACACACACCACACACTCACCACACACCCCACCACACACTCACACACACCCACCACACACACACACACACACACACCACACACACACACACAACACACCACACACCACCACCACACACACACCCCCACACACACACACACACAACCACCACCCACACCCACACACCCACATCGGTGGCAAACCCCACCCAACCCCACACCCCAAACCATAAAGGGTGGCCACACCACATCCCAAATACGGGTGGCCAAACCCCCACCCCACCATACGGCTGGAATACCCAAAACCCACCATAGCTGGCCACCCACACCCCACCATCGGGTGACCACCACAAAACCCCCCATACGGCTGCCCCAACCCCCACCCCACCATAGGCTGGCCAACCCCACCTCACCATACGGCTGGGACACCACACCCACCATAAGGGTGGGCCCCAACCCACACCCAAATACGGCTGGCCAACACCACACCCACCATACGGCTGTACCCACACCCCACCATAGGCTGGCCACCCCACACCCCAAATACAGCAGGGCCACACCCCACCCACCATAGGCTGGTCCAACCACATCCACCAAGGCTGGGAAACACAACTATACAGTGCCACTCAACAGCAAACACACACCCAATACGGCTCGTCACACTCCAACCAACACCATAGGTTGGACTGTTAACCACACCCAAATATAAGTGACCCAACCAACACCCACCATACGCTCTGTCACACCAACAACCCCACTCATTTTCGGGTGGCCCCCAACCAAACACTCCACATTTTCGGGATGGGCCACACCTGTTCTCTTCAGGTACTATTGTTAACTGCATGATAGTGTCACACTTCATGTGACTGCTATACAGTGTCACACTCAGTTTTGACTGCTATACAGTGTCCACACTCAGTTGTTTACTGGTATCAGTGTCTCATCAGTTGTGATGGTATAGTGTCATCTTCAGTTGTTGACTGCTATACAGTGTCACTATCAGTTGTTGACTGTATAATAGTGTCACATCAGTTGTTGGGCTGCATACAGTGTCACTCATTGTGACTGCTATCAGTGTCAACTTTAGTTGTTTACTGCTATCAGTGTCACCTCAGTTGTTTACTGTTACAGTGTCACCTCAGTTGTTTACTGTATAAAGTGTCACTACTCAGTTGTTGACTGCTATAAAGTGTCACACTCAGTTGTGACTGCTTACAGTGTCACACTCAGTTGTGACTGCTATACAGTGTCATCTTTAGTCTGTTGACTGCTTACAGTGTCATCCTCAGTTGTTTACTGGTATACAGTGTCACACTCAGTTGTTTACTGTATACAGTGTCCTCCTCAGTTGTTGAAATGTTAAAGTGTCACACTCAGTTGTTTACTGCATACAGTGTCATCACTCAGTTGTTTACTGCTATATGTGTACACTCAGTTGTTTACTGGTACAGTGTCATCTTCAGTCGTGACTGGTATAGTGTCATCTTCAGTCGTGACTGGTATAGCGTCATCTTCAGTCGTGACTGGTATAGTGTCATCTTCAGTTGTGACTGGTACAGTGTCATCTTCAGTTGTGACTGGTATAGTGTCATCTTCAGTTGTGACTGGTATAGTGTCATCTTCAGTCGTGACTGGTACAGTGTCCTCTTCAGTTGTGACTGGTACAGTGTCATCTTCAGTTGTGACTGGTATGCGTCATCTTCAGTCGTGACTGGTACAGTGTCATCTTCAGTTGTGACTGGTACAGTGTCATCTTCAGTTGTGACTGGTAGTGTATCTTCAGTCGTGACTGGTACAGTGTCATCTTCAGTTGTGACTGGTACAGTGTCATCTTCAGTTGTGACTGGTAAGTGTCATCTTCAGTTGTGACTGGTATAGTGTCATCTTCAGTGTGACTGGTACAGTGTCATCTTCATTGTGACTGGTTTAAATGTCATCTTCAGTTGTGACTGGTATAGTGTCATCTTCAGTTGTGACTGGTACAGTGTCATCTTCAGTTGTGACTGGTATAGTGTCATCTTCAGTCGTGACTGGTATAGTGTTTTATGATGTATCATCTTCAGTCGTGACTGTATAGTGTCATCTTCAGTTGTGACTGGTACAGTGTCATCTTCAGTCGTGACTGGTATAGTGTCATATTCAGTGTGACTGGTATAGTGTCATCATTCAGTCGTGACTGGTACAGTGTCATCTTCAGTTGTGACTGGTTACAGTGTCATCTTCAGTTGTGACTGGTATAGTGTCATCTTCAGTCGTGACTGGGACAGTGTCATCTTCAATTGTGACTGGTATAGTGTCATCTTCAGTTGTGACTGGTAAGTGTCATCTTCAGTTGTGACTGGTACAGTGTCATCTTCAGTCGTGACTGGTATAGTGTCATCTTCAGTCGTGACTGGTATAGTGTCATCTTCAGTCGTGACTGGTATAGTGTCATCTTCAGTCGTGACTGGTAAGTTCATCTTCAGTTGTGACTGGTATAGTGTCATCTTCAGTCGTGACTGGTATAGTGTCATCTTCATGTGACTGGTAAGTGTCATTCAGTGTGACTGGATATGTCATCTAGTCGTGACTGGTACAGTGTCATATTCAGTTGTGACTGGTACAGTGTCATCTTCAGTTGTGACTGGTAGTGTCATCTTCAGTTCGTGACTGGTATAGTGTCATCTTTAGTTGTGACTGGTACAGTGTCATCTTCAGTTGTGACTGGTATAGTGTCATCTTCAGTTGGATGGTTAGTGTCATCTTCAGTCGTGACTGGTACAGTGTCATCTTCAGTTGTGACTGGTAAGTGTCATCTTCAGTCGTGACTGGTACAGTGTCATCTTCAGTCGTGACTGGTACAGTGTCATCTTCAGTTGTGACTGGGTACAGTGTCATTCTTCAGTTCGTGACTGGTACAGGTCATCTTCATTTGTGAAGTGGTATACGGTCATCTTCAGTTGTGACTGGTACAGGTCAACTTCTTTGTGACCGGTACAGTGTCATCTTCAGTTCGTGACTGGTACAGTGTCATCTTCGGACTGTTGTGTTATATCGTGGAACTGGTATGTGTCAGCTTCAGTTGTGACGGGACAGTGTCATCTTCAGTTGGGACTGGTACAGGTGTCATATCAGTCGTGACTGGTACAGTTGTCATATTCATATGGACTGGTACAGGTCATCTTCAGTCGTGACTGGTTAGTGTCCATCTTCAGTTGTGACTGGTACAGGTCATCTTCAGTCGTGACTGGTATAGTGTCATCTTCAGTCGGTGACCTGGTATAGTGTAATATTCAGTCGTGACTGGTATAGTGCCATCTTCAGTTGTGACTGGTATAGTGTCATCTCAGTTGTGACTGGTATAGTGTCATCTTCAGTCGTGACTGGTATAGTGTCATCTTCAGTCGTGACTGGTATAGTGTCATCTTCAGTCGTGACTGGCACAGCGTCATCTTCAGTTGTGACTGGTATAGTGTCATCTTCAGTCGTGACTGGTACAGTGTCATCTTCAGTCGTGACTGGCACAGCGTCATCTTCAGTCGTGACTGGCACAGCGTCATCTTCAGTCGTGACTGGTATAGTGTCATCTTCAGTCGTGACTGGTATAGTGTCATATTCAGTTGTGACTGGTTAGTGTCATCTTCAGTCGTGACTGGTATAGTGTTATCTTCAGTCGTGACTGGTATAGTGTCATCTTCAGTCGTGACCGGTATAGTGTCATATTCAGTTGTGACTGGTATAGTGTTATATTTAGTCGTGACTGGTACAGTGTCATCTTCAGTCGTGACCGGTACAGTGTCATCTTCAGTCGTGACTGGCACAGCGTCATCTTCAGTCGTGACTGGTATAGTGTCATCTTCAGTCGTGACTGGTATAGTGTCATATTCAGTTGTGACTGGTAGTGTCATCTTCAGTCGTGACTGGTATAGTGTCATCTTCAGTCGTGACTGGTATAGTGTCATCTTCAGTCGTGACCGGTATAGTGTCATATTCAGTTGTGACTGGTATAGTGTTATATTTATTCGTGACTGGTACAGTGTCATCTTCAGTCGTGACCGGTATAGTGTCATATTCAGTTGTGACTGGTATAGTGTCATTTTCAGTCGTGACTGGTATAGTGTCATCTTCAGTCGTGACTGGTATAGTGTCATCTTCAGTCGTGACTGGCACAGCGTCATCTTCAGTTGTGACTGGTATAGTGTCATCTTCAGTCGTGACTGGTACAGTGTCATCTTCAGTCGTGACTGGTATAGTGTCATCTTCAGTCAAATAATTTACGCATTTAATACGATAATATAATATATACGCATCCAGTTTCTACATTCAGAGGAGAGGTCATCGTGTACTATATACAGGGCATGTGTGTGTGTGTGTGTGTGTGTGTGTGTGTGTGTGTGTGTGTGTGTGTGTGTGTGTGTGTGTGTGTGTGTGTGTGTGTGTGTGTGTGTGATCGTACACACCTGGTACACTTGCAAGAGACAAGTGTCCCAGGTGTAGGAAAGGCCTTGGGCAGCCTTCTGTAAGTGTAGGGTGGTGGGTGGGTGGGGTAGTGTAGGCAGCGAGCCAAGCCTGGCACGTGACTAACTGTTATATGGAAGTAACATAATATTGGGTTATAGACAACTTCGGGTACACCATCTGACTACAGGCAGTACTGGTGGATACCAGACCAGGGTATAACTGTGGACACACACACACACACACACACACACACACACACACACACACACTCACCACACACACACACACACTCACCACACACACACACACACTCACACACTCACCACACACACACACACACACACACACACACACACACACACACACACACACACACACTCACCACACACACACACACACACACTCACACACACACACACACACACACACCACACACACACCACACACACACCACACTCACACACACACACACACACACACACACACACACACACCACATACATACACGTTACTGGGCTCTGAGTGGCTGACCTGACCCAGTGGAACACAACCTTTGGGCATAAGTGGGCCAGTGTGTGATGCAGGCCACACCTTAGTACAGTAAGGAAAGTAAATTTAGTTATAAAGGTCACCGAGAAATCAATAAAATAATTTATAATAAATATTAACCTAAATTGTAGAAGTATAAATCAGTATACACCTCAGATAGAAATCTCATGTTATCACAAAATATTAAAAAAAAAAAATGGGAAAACGATAATATTTGAAAATACTGCTAATGAACATAAAACATAATTTTCACACATGTTTTATTATAATGATTACAAAAATCAATACGATCGCGCCAGAAACATAATCAATTAATCAACAAATACAACAGCATTGCCAATCTATCTTCATCATTGTAAAACGCAAAATATTATCATACTGGGAAAGCCCAACTGATCAAGAGAAAAGTAGAATATTCTGCAAACTATATATTATGAAAAAATAGAAATCACTTCGTATGTGTTACCTAAATATGAAACATTGAGGTGCTTATATTAGATATCCAAAAATATATTCACAACTGATTATTAAACACTTGAAATCAACCAATAGGTTGTATTTTGTTAAATAGGTAAAGTTACAGGTACAGTGTTGGTATTAGGTAACTATTTAATAAGTCTTGACTCAATTTTTGACTTGATTTTCATCCATGATAAAGTTGTTTGCCAGATGTATGTACGTCTGTGTTGCCCCAGATTGTCAACATAACTTCAGCAAACATGTTCACGTTCATATTTATCTCCTATGAACATAAACAAGTTCAACCAAACGCTATCACTACAGATGCCTCTCAGTGTGTCACTAACCTACTTCACATAACTACCTCCACTAACCTACTTCACATAACTACCTCCACTAACCTACTTCACATAACTACCTCCACTAACCTACTTCACATAACTACCTCCACTAACCTACTTCACATAACTACCTCCACTAACCTACTTCACATAACTACCTCCACTAACCTACTTCACATAACTACCTCCACTAACCTACTTCACATAACTACCTCCACTAACCTACTTCACATAACTACCTCCACTAACCTACTTCACATAACTACCTCCACTAACCTACTTCACATAACTACCTCCACTAACCTACTTCACATAACTACCTCCACTAACCTACTTCACATAACTACCTCCACTAACCTACTTCACATAACTACCTCCACTAACCTACTTCACATAACTACCTCCACTAACCTACTTCACATAAACTACCTCCACTAACCTACTTCACATAACTAACCTCCACTAACCTACTTCACATAACTACCTCACTAGACCTACTTCACATAACTACCTCCACTAACCTACTTCACATAACTACCGCCACTAACCTACTTCACATACTACCCCACTAACCTACTTCACATAACTACCGTCCACTAACCTACCTTAACATAACTACCTCCACTAACCTACTTCATACTATAACTACCATCCACTAACCTACTTTACATAACTACCATCACTAACACTACTTCACATAACATACCTCCACTAAGCTTCTTCACATAACTACCTCCACTAACCTACTTCACATAACCTACCTCCACTAACCTCTTTACATAACTACCATCCACTAACCTACTTCACATAACTACCTCCACTGAGAAGCTACTTCACATAACTACCTCCACTAACCTACTTCACATACTTACCTCCACTAAGCTACTTCACATAACTACCTCCACGAACCTACTTCACATAACTACCATCACTAACCTACTTCACATAACTACCTCCACTAACCTACCTCAACTATAACTACCTCCACTAACCTACTTACATATTTACCTTCCACTAACCTACTTTACATAACTACCGGTCACGAAGCTACTTACATAACTACCTCCACTAACCTACTTCACATAACTACCTCCACTAACCTACTTCACATAACTACCTCCACTAACCTACTTCACATAACTACTCCACTAAGCTACTTCACATAACTACCTCCACTAACCTACTTCACATAACAAACCTCCACTAACCTACTTCACATAACTACCTCCACTAACTACTTCACATAACTACCTCCACTAACCTACTTCACATAACTACCTCCACTAACCTACTTCACATAACTACCTCCACTAACCTACTTCACATAACTACCTCCACTAACCTACTTCACATAACTACCTCCACTAACCTACTTCACATAACTACCTCCACTAACCTACTTCACATAACTACCTCCAAATAACCTATTCATAAACTCACACTAACCTACTTCACATAACTACCTCCATCATTAACTACTTCACATAACTACCTCCACTAACCTACTTCACATAAAACCTCACTAACCACTTCACATTAATTACCACACTTAACCTACTTACATAACTACCTCCACTACCTACTTCACATAACTACCTCACTAAGTACTTCCATAACTACTCACGAACCTATTCACAAAAATACTAAATTTTATTGAAAAGTTTTGACCAGATTTTAGATGTCAGACACCAGTCTCCCTGTACCTTATGACTTGAGATTATAGATGTCAGACTCCAGTCCTCCCTGTACCTTATGACTTGAGATTATAGATGGCACAGACACCAGTCTCCCTGTACCTTATGACCTGATATTATAGATGTCAGACACCAGTCTCCCTGTACCTTACTGACCCTGATATTATAGATGTCAGACACCAGTCTCCCTGTACCTTATGACCTGATATTATAGATGTCAGACACCAGTCTCCCTGTACCTTATGACCTGATATTATAGATGTCAGACACCAGTCTCCATGTACCTTATGACTTGAGATTATAGATGTCAGACTCAGTCTCCCTGTACCTTATGACTTGGAGATTATAGATGACAGACACCAGTCTCCCTGTACTTATGACCTGATATTATAGATGTCAGACACCAGTCTCCCTGTACCTTATGACCTGATATTATAGATGTCAGACACCAGTCTCCCTGTACCTTATGACCTGATATTATAGATGTCAGACACCAGTCTCCCTGTACCTTATGACCTGATATTATAGATGTCAGACACCAGTCTCCCTGTACCTTATGACTTGAGATTATAGATGACAGACTCCAGTCTCCCTGTACCTTATGACTTGAGATTATAGATGACAGACACCAGTCTCCCTGTACCTTATGACCTGATATTATAGATGTCAGACACCAGTCTCCCTGTACCTTATGACCTGATATTATAGATGTCAGACACCAGTCTCCCTGTACCTTATGACCTGATATTATAGATGTCAGACACCAGTCTCCCTGTACCTTATGACTTGAGATTATAGATGTCAGACACCAGTCTCCCTGTACCTTATGACTTGAGATTATAGATGTCAGACTCCAGTCTCCCTGTACCTTATGACTTGAGATTATAGATGTCAGACACCAGTCTCCCTGTACCTTATGACTTGAGATTATAGATGTCAGACTCCAGTCTCCCTGTACCTTATGACTTGAGATTATAGATGACAGACACCAGTCTCCCTGTACCTTATGACCTGATATTATAGATGTCAGACACCAGTCTCCCTGTACCTTATGACCTGATATTATAGATGTCAGACACCAGTCTCCCTGTACCTTATGACCTGATATTATAGATGTCAGACACCAGTCTCCCTGTACCTTATGACTTGAGATTATAGATGTCAGACACCAGTCTCCCTGTACCTTATGACTTGAGATTATAGATGTCAGACTCCAGTCTCCCTGTACCTTATGACTTGAGATTATAGATGTCAGACTCCAGTCTCCCTGTACCTTATGACTTGAGATTATAGATGTCAGACTCCAGTCTCCCTGTACCTTATGACTTGAGATTATAGATGTCAGACTCCAGTCTCCCTGTACCTTATGACTTGAGATTCAATTGTTCATGTTTAGCCACGTCTTGTCGTGTGTGAACGCCAGGTCCCCCATCCATGCAGGGTGGGAATGTCTCTTGACCTCAAACATTCTCAGTCACCAAACCAAGGTCAAGCTTGGCTCATGACCAAACCAAGGTCAAGCTTGGCTCATGACCAAACCGAGGTCAAGCTTGGCTCATGACCAAACCGAGGTCAAGCTTGGCTCATGACCAAACCAAGGTCAAGCTTGGCTCATGACCAAACCAAGGTCAAGCTTGGCTCATGACCAAACCGAGGTCAAGCTTGGCTCATGACCAAACCGAGGTCAAGCTTGGCTCATGACCAAACCAAGGTCAAGCTTGGCTCATGACCAAACCGAGGTCAAGCTTGGCTCATGACCAAACCAAGGTCAAGCTTGGCTCATGATCAAAACTCGTATTAGGACGTCGTGTTTGTACGTCACCTGCAGACCTCAGCCTTGTACAACACACGGTCATAGTCTGCCTCCCTGACAACACACGGCCATAGTCTGCCTCCCTGACAACACACGGCCATAGTCTCCCTCCCTGACAACACACGGTCATAGTCTGCCTCCCTGACAACACACGGCCATAGTCTGCCTCCCTGACAACACATGGCCAGAGTCTGCCTCCCTGACAACACATGGCCAGAGTCTACGTCCCTGACAACACATGGCCAGAGTCTGCACGTCTGTCTAACATGACACATGACAACAGTGGGTCCAGGTGATGATGATGTCAGATAAAATTCAATATATTCGTGACGTCATCACTGGGGACGTGTTGCCTCATAGCAGACGTTATCGTCCATTGGACGAGACACGTCAGGTGGCTCC